>NC_079909.1:19977746-19983314 GCF_024868665.1 Triplophysa rosa
TCTCTCTCTCTCTCTCTCTCTCTGTCTCTCTCTCTCTCTCTCTGTCTCTCTCTCTCTCTCTCTCTCTGTCTCTCACATTGAAATTGAGGTGACACAGAGTTTATGTTTGCATATGCTGAACTCTCTGTGAACCCGAGCGACTTCATGACTGACCTGGATGTTAAAAGCATGGGGGTTAAAGCATGACATGTGAGTTATGTGTGAGTTTTACACATACATATATACACACGCACGTGCACACACACACACACATTTGGTGTAATGTTTTTAGTCCAGGCCTGTCTGTGTACATCAGACTTGTGTGTGTGTACGTGTGAGAGTCTCAGTGAGGGTTGTGTCACACACAGAGCGACGTTTATTAGAGTTTCAACTAGAGGCTCATGGGATTGAAGAGGTTTAAATGAGCGTGCGAGCAGAGCGGCCACTTTGAAAGTGGATTAAGAGCGATACACTAGACAAACGCTATAACAGCTGAACTTTCACCTTCTGTTTGGAGTTAAGCTTTTGATGTGGCCTGAATCAAGCCAAAGAGGGACATTTCATCTACAAAACAATAGAAATGGCATGTTAAAACTCTCACTGGAACACTGTGTTGAGCTTTGTGTGTGTCTCTGTGTGTGCGTGTGTGTGTGTTCAGAAGAGAATGTTATTTATTTAAAATTATTTATTTAAATGCATTCATGCTTCATTTATTTGTTTATATTTTTTGTTGTTAATTGTATCCAGTGTTAAAAACAAAAGTTATTTATTTATCTCAATAAATACATGTTGTTTCCAAAATAAGTGAGTAATCGTGTTGAATAAACGTGATCTCAATATTGGCCAAAATAATTGTGATTATAGATGGTTTCAACGGTTAACAACGGGCAGGCGCGTGTGTCTGATGAAACCATAATTTTTGTCATCAGCAGCCCTGTTTGATAGAGTCCTCTTGGCTAATGTCCTCTGGGTGGTTGCTAGGGTGTCTTGATTTGGTGTTTTGGGTGGTTAAGAGCCCTTGATATTCTGATCTCTAGACACTCGGATTCCTCTTTCATTGTAAGTCTAGCAGGTGGGAATTAAACATCAGATTGCTTCGAAGAGCACTTCATCTTTCCATAACAAGCCGTGTGTTTTGAGGTCATAATGCTCTCTGTAGTACCAACAGTGTGGGACAATGCATAGTATTTGGTGTAGTTTAATACTCTGGATATTGACAAACCTCAAACTTTAAATATGAGCAATAATATGAGTAATGCTTTCCTTAACAAACAGCATTTAATCACAATCTCATATCATGCACCATGCACAGTATGTTTATGAATCCTTCTGAAGCCTTGTTTTGATTTGTGTGAATACGCTGCGTGTCTTTAGACACACACACACACACACACACACACACACACACACACACACACACACACACACACACACACACACACACACACACACACACGCGCGCGCGCACGTTTCCATTAGCACCCTACATGACCTGTCATACATTATTTATGTCCATCATGTTGTGACAAGATTCATTTGTGTGTTTTTGCCTCCCGCTGCTTCTGTGAAACATCCAAACTAAGACAGGGCCGAGGGTGAAAGGGGGGGATTGTGACGGACAGAAAAATCTGGTTTAATTTGGATAATGTTACGACAAACACCACCATTGAAGGTTAGGGTGAGTGATTTTAAACAAACTCCTAACCATACGTGTTAAACCTTGACAAGTAACTTCTGTACTGTTTAACTTATGAACATGAATAAATCATGCAGCGTGTTGTGAAGAGTGCTGACAGACAGACCAGTAAATACATCCTACATTGAAGAATCTAGAGATTGGGATATCATAGACTTTGACTGTGTTTTTTTTTAAACTTGGACGAGTAAACAAACATATATATATATATATTTTTTTAATAATTCTCAACATGATTGCTTAAAGCATAATCGCAATTTTGTATATTAGAGATTTAAATGGATACTCAAAAATGAAAATTCTGTCATGATTTACTCACCCTCAAGTTGTTCCAAACCTGTAACAATTTATTTGTTCTGATGAACACAGAGAGAGATATTTAGAAAAATGTTAGCAATTGACATTTCTGGGACATCATTGACTATCATAGTAGAAAAAATATTGGATCATTTTTGTTGTTCTGTTGAACACAGAATGAGATGTTTCGAAGAATTTAGGAAAGCAAACAGTTCTGGGGCACCTTTATACCATTAAATCTTTTTCTACTGTGGTAGTCAAAGATGCATCAAATTTCAGTTGCTAACATTTTTCCAAATATCTTAATTTTTTTCCCATTTCATTTTATATACCTCAAAGTATACCAAAAAAAATCTTGTTTTGCACAAACAAATAAAACATTTTGATTTCGCTAAAACAGTGGTTCTCAAACTTTTTCGTTGTAAGGCCCCCTTTGTGTTAAGTGCATCGCTTTGCGGCCCCCCATATAAAGATGTATAATCTTAAACTTAGAATTTTAATTAAACCAAAAACATTCAGTTATACAATGCTGGAACCTCAATTCTTTTGGTTGGTGGTGTCATTTTTCTGATGTTTGATTGCATAAAATCTATGATAAATTTCTATATTTCATAAAATGCCACAAAATCTGTGGCCCCCCTGGATCCATCTTGGGGCCCCCAGTTTGAGAACGACTGCTCTAAAAAACACAATGTTCTATTAAAATCTATTTGAATTAATATAAGTAAACCAGCACACTTTATTGTAATTTCACGGACTGCCACTAGAGGTCGTGAAAGCTACAGTTTATACTTCAGTAAACAGATCGATTGTAGAGAGATATTTAAGCACAAACAATAATTAATGTTCATTTTCTATGTATGAAGCTGTGATTTTTTTTTTTACAAAAAATAAAAATAGCAAACACACACACCACACCGTGAGAGATACGCAGGCCCCGGGCACACTGGATGTTGATTATGCTCGATTAACAGCTGATGTCTGTCCACGCACGCACACACACACAATGAGAGAGAGAGAGAGAGAGAGAGAGAGAGAGAGAGAGAGAGAGAGAGAGAGAGAGAGTGTTTGCTGTAATATTGTGATTTTGTCTCACTCTCTCTCTCGCTCGCTGCAGGGCTAAAGCTGTTGTTGCCACACATGGCGTTGTGTTGCTGATTAAATATCTGTTATCTGCTTCTCAGGTCAAGCGCACAAACAGGCTCAGATTAACACAAACACACTTACACGCCAAAACACAAACAAACACACACACACATATTCCTAAAACACACTCGCAGACCAACCAACAAACTTTCTGTTTCATGAGAACACAGTGTGATTTATCCATGAGAGACAGGAATTTCATCTTTTTGGGGGGGGGGGGTTGTGTATGTATTTTTACGGTCGTAACATCCACCGTGTGCATCGTTAAGCTGTTGTCACGTCACTTAATTGGCTTTGGACCTGTAGGCAGTGTACAGCTCTGGAGAAGCCGGATTATAACAAGAGGAATTGTCGTGTGTCATCGGGGTTAAAACAAAATGTCTTTCCTGTTTGAAAGACCGTAGTTAGACGGTTAAACAATCGCTGAACACGTAAACATTCATTCATTCATTCACCTCGGCATCCTCAGAACTTCTCATCTGGATATAGAGCTGAGGTTTTGTGTGTAGTTTGGCTCTGATGTGTCCTTGCCTACAGCGTTCTGACACCGAGCATTAGTGTCTGTGTTTGTGTGTTCATATACAACAGTCTTGTGTTTTTGGTGTTTGGTTCATTGTCCTTAAAGTGATTTGATATTCTCTTCTGGTCAGGTGGATTAGTTTTATGAATGGATCGCCTGATCCTTTCACTGGTACTTTTATGAAAATGAGACATTTTTTAGTTTAGTCTAATGTGTTTAAGATAGTTTGGTTTGTCTGGCAGGATTATGTTGTAGATGATTGTCTCACCTAAGAGGCTTCTCGGACAGAATAGATAATGCCTTGACACCTGGAGCTAGAAGGAAGTTAAAAAGATAAATAGATTATTATTGATCACATACCAAGTATAAGGGATATTTTATCTTAAAATAAAAAGTCATCGTTTAGGCTATTCACCTTCATGTGGTTGTTAACCTGTATGTGACTCTTTCTTCAGTGGAAGACAAAAGAAGATATTTTGAGAAATGCAATGGGAGTCAATGGGGTTCAGTGTTGTTTGACTATCAACATGTTTATTTACCTGTTTGTATATAAGTAAACAGGAGATATATATATACTGTATATATATGGAAAATGACTCAGAATACCAGCTCATAAATGTTCACAGAAGGTTTTTTTTGAGGCACGCCAGCTCTATCATTCCTCCTCTGAAGGCACGCTCTCTTGTCTTGGCATTGTATTGCCAACAAAGCTCAAGGATGATAAATTGTTAAAGCTGAAGATTTTCTCTGGCCGCAGGGAGACTCAGTCAGAGGAGGAGCTGTCAAACATGGTCGAGGGAAGGCGGCCGTGAGAAGCGAGGGCTGGCTGGTTCTGCTGCTATCTGAAGGCTATGTCACACGTGCCGCTGCATAACTAAGACTATAGTCCTCAGTCTTGTTTAATGATTTGTGATTATATGCATCGACCCACTGTTTGTTTGAGTTCTGTTTTTTTTTTTAATTAATCTGCTCATCCGAGTGATCTTTGAAAGCAAATACATGATCTACTCTGAAAATTAAATTGGTATATTATTCTACATTGACAAGTTTTGTTGAAGACGAACGCGGTTGACTAGAGGATTTATGTAAACTAACTGGCCGCTGTCTCCTTCCTCATTCGCTGGGGAGTCCAGTGAGGCAGATGGTGTGAGCCCATGTGACCCTCCGTTCGGCCCACGGCCGTGTTTTTCAGGGGTGACTGGTTCTGGTTGACCCTTGCGTGCAGTCTTTTTCAGTGGGATTTTAAAGCCTGTCTGGAACGGCACTCGGCGGACCACCTGGTTCTGCACAGGACTTAGCGCTAATGATGTCTAATCTGTGTGGTGTGATTGTGTGAATAAAGCGCGTTTGGAGACCGGCACGGATTGCTGAGCGACTCACATTGGCTTTGGTTGTGGGGTCAGAAGCACACCCTCAGTAGTTATGTCACTTCCAGTGTAGAGCGTTCTACACCAGATCACTCATTATCACATAATATATGTCTGTGTATTGTGCATGTTCATTTTGTATTTAGAAACACATACACGCCTGACATCAGAGATGCCTTAAGTGCGGTTTTTAGTCACATTACAATTATATTCAGTGTATTTGACATCGCAGCACAGATGCTTCACTTAAACAGTGGCACGTCCACCATCATCTGCTCGGTAGTTTGTGTTAAGCCTGCTGAGTTCACACCGGACACAAGATATGAAACCGCAGCGCTCGGTGTGGCGGTAACATTCGGTCCTGCGGCATGTTTACTCTCTGAGTGATTTTATTAAAACAGTATAGGTCAAAGCAACTGGGCCTCAGCCACAAATACAGTCAGTCCCCACGGGCCCGGAGCCCGACTGACTCACAGAACACCATGTTCTGCACTGAGAGAGAGAGAGAGAGAGAGAGAGAGAGAGAGAGAGAGAGAGAGAGAGAGAGAGAGAGAGAGAGAGAG
>NC_079909.1:19984170-20008550 GCF_024868665.1 Triplophysa rosa
TCTCTCACTCACTCGCTCTCTCGCTCTCTCGCTCTGCTCCTCTCTCTCTCTCTCTCTCTCTCTCTCTCTCTCTCTCTCTCTCTCTCTCTCTCTCTCTCTCTCTCTCTCTCTCTCTCTCTCTCTGCTCTCGCTCTCTCTCTCTCTCTCTCTCTCTCTCTCTCTCTCTCTCTCTCTCTCTCTCTCTCTCTCGCTCTCTCTCTCTCTCTCTCTCTCTCTCTCTCTCTCTCTCTCTCTCTCTCTCTCTCTCTCTCTCTCTCTCTCTCTCTCTCTCTCTCTCTCTCTCTCTCTCTCTCCTCCTCTCTCTCTCTCTCTCTCTCCTCTCTCTCTCCTCCTCTCTCCTCTCTCCTCTCTCTCTCTCTCTCTCTCTCTCTCTCTCTCTCTCTCTGTCTCTCTCTCTCTCTCTCTCTCTGTCTCTCTCTCTCTCTCTCTCTCTCTCTCTCTCTCTCTCTCTCTCTCTCTCTCTCTCTCTCTCTCTCTCTCTCTCTCTCTCTCTCTCTCTCTCTCTCTCTCTCTCTCTCTCTCTCTCTCTCTCTCTCTCTCTCTCTCTCTCTCTCTCTCTCTCTCTCTCTCTCTCTCTCTCTCTCTCTCTCTCTCTCTCTCTCTCTCTCTCTCTCTCTCTCTCTCTCTCTCTCTCTCTCTCTTCTCTCTCTCTCTCTCTCTCTCTCTCTCTCTCTCTCTCTCTCTCTCTGTCTCTCTCTCTCTCTCTCTCTCTCTCTCTCTCTCTCTCTCTCTCTCTTCTCTCTCTCTCTCTCTCTCTCTCTCTCTCTCTCTCCTCTCTCTCTCTCTCTCTCTCTCTCTCTCTCCTCTCTCTCTCTCTCTCTCTCTCTCTCTCTCTCTCTCTCTCTCTCTCTCTCTCTCTCTCTCTCTCTCTCTCTCTCTAGAGAGAGAGAGAGAGAGAGAGAGAGAGAGAGAGAGACATGTGAAATTCATGTGTCTTTTCTGTAAGGGATGGTCCAAATTCCTAACAAACGGACAATATTTAACGTTCTATGAAAACCTTCCCTTCACATTTTGTTGGGTATTATTGCATCTGGTTTATATTATTTTTTATATCGTTATGTTTATTATATACTGTACATGTTTATGACATTTCACGTTGTTTTTTAATGCCCATGAATAGTGTTTTCATGTTTTGGGAACTGAATTGTTTTACAATTTACATAAAGGAGGGACAAACACACAAGAGCAAAAATCTCTATATTGCGAGTTTGAATTCATATTCAAATATTCATGTGCAGAATTGAAATGAAAAGAAAGTTTAAGTGAAGGCAAAATTGCTTTAAATAGAACAGCGTTAATGGTGTAACATTAACATAAAAGGCAATTATTATAGATGTTAACAAATGTCTTGTTTTTTGTCATTTTTATGTTTTGTTAGTTTATAATTAAAAATACATGGGAAGAAGTACTCAAGTGCCCAACAATCCTTACAGCATTTTGACACCAAAGCATGGATTCAGACGAACACACTGAAAGAGCGCCTATATAAATGTCTTGAAATATTGCATAATTTAACCTTTTAATGACTATATACTATATTCTACAATATATACTAACTTTTTAAGAAAAAATTTACAGCCGCGGAAAAAATAAGAGACAATTTCAAAATTACTTTTAGTTTTCTTTTACTATTTATATGTATGTGTTTGGGTCAAATTATCATTTTTGTTTCATTCTGTCAAAGAATAATAATATTTCTTTCAAGTTTCAAATAAAAAGATTCTATTTGCATTTCTTTGCAGAAATTAAAAACTGGAACAACAGATGAAAATAGCAGAAGACATGCTGTGTACTTTTTCAGACCTCAAATTCTGCATAGAAAACAAGTTCAGATTCACTTTTAAGTACAACAGTCAAATGTCTACATGTATTTAGGAAACGTTCAACGGTGATTTTTGCATGACTTTTTGTCACACCTGAGGTTTGATTTTGTTGAAATTCAACAGACACTGACTGGAACGGCCACAAGCATCGAGAAATGCTGATTAACTTAAGATTTGAAACAGTCTCTTAAATTATTTCCGTAGCTGCATAAAAACTTGTTGAATATAGTTGTATTTTCAAATTTGTATAAGACCAAAATGAATACAAAAAGTGTTTTTTATGTGTTTTACTTTTCTTCTGTAGTGCAGCTGTGAGTAGACGGTCATCCTTTTGATGAAGCCGGTGCTTTAAGAGTTAAATGCCTTGGTAATGTACACATCCAATCCTGCATTCCTGCCTGTTTTGTTGTTACTGTAGATTTCCTCTGATACTCGCAGTTATAATAAACTAAACACACAAGGGCTTTTTGTTTCAGGTCTGTCAAAGAAAAGAAAAGCAAGTGTGTCTGTCCAGACTGGATTCACCTGTAAAGCATTTACCGTTACATGACATCAGGCGCTCGGAGAAGCCGATGTCTTGTTTTAAAAGTGGTCTTATGAAGATGAAGACGTGTAGTAAGAAGTCGAGCGTGAAATCCCGGGGAGGGGAGCGGGTGAACGGTTTAAACTTGATATCCTGAAAATTCAATCCTAATCTCTATCACAGCGTGTAATGACCCTCAGACGCTCATAGAAAAGCCCAGTTGTCATCGGGCTATTATCTTTTGCACCGTACCGTGACACTTCTTCCTCGCTGTTTGTTTTCAGAGTTTATAAGGTTGAGTTACACATTCTTTATAAAGTTTTCAGCGGAACCTAAAAGCTTCTGGGGCGCTAAAAGCCCTCAGGGTGTCAGAGGAAAGGAATATTTGAAGGAATAATTCAACCGTAAATAAAAAATCGTTCATTATTCAGTGACTCTCATGTCATTCTGAACCTGCATAGCTTCAGTTTTTCCATTAATCACAAAAGTAGACATTATAAAGAACTTTTACAATGACTCTACAACGATGGTTACAGCTTCATAATGACAAAAGAAACAGCAGCATTAAGGCTGTGTTCACATTTGACTTCTTTTTTGACAAGAAAAAGTTGACAATGGCGCTTTTTTTTTTTTTACAGTGCAAGTAATAACCAATCACATATTTCAAAACTACAATACTAATTTCTCGCTAGAAATGCAATCAAAAGTTCTTGAAAGGGAAAATTAAACTTACATTTGTACAAAACTATGCTCCATCCGGCGTGTCTGACGTAATCTTATTTTTTCGAGCTTGATCCTGCTCGACCAATCACCTTCCTCGCATTCCTCGTTTTTTTTCATTTTCAAAAGTCGCTCTGAGCTGCAGAAAAAGGACTCTTTTTTATAAAACGTGGTTTACTCCATAGGATTATAATGTAAAACAGCTTCAAAAAAGAAGTCAAATGTGAACATAGCCTTCGTCTACTCTTCCTAAACCTGTTTTCTTCAAATGTAGTGTCACATTCGATCACTACAAAGTCAATAACCAATACAATCAACATATAGTTTTGAATTGAATGTATAGTCGGGTGAACCACTCCCATTTTAAGCATCTCATGTTCCTGGGGTTTTCCGAGGCCGCCGCTGTACTCGCAGTGAAATGTCTTTTGGAACACTGCTTCTGTCACAGACCGTCTCCACAGGTCAGACCGCTGCCTGCCGTCGGTCCGTCTGGAGGCAAAACTTGAGTTTTTTTGTGCTTGTGTTGACGGCTGCATAAAGTGTGTTTGTGCCGGAGGAGCTCAGGAGGCTCTTAACAACACCACTTGACCTACATTAACACACAGTTTGTAAACTACAGAAATGTCGGCTGTTTTGAAGAGATGGTGGAGTTTGGTGTCTGATGGTGCACGCAGGGTGATGATGTCTTGATGTTTTATTTGATCATTTTATATTTGTTTCAGATTCAGATGACAGACCCACTGACCACCACAACCCACCGAGATAACACCAGATCTATACTACTAGTCTACCTGATCTATACTAAAACTAGTTACGCTCACTTGATTTAGCAGTTTTCCAGGTTGGACGTATCGATGTTTCAGACACTAGCAGTGTGTTTTATCGTGGCATAGTGGAATATATTTCAGTTAATCTCATTTACATCAAGCAAACATTTCTGACCCAATAGTCTTTGAAACTAATCTGTCTGGAACAAGAGCGCAGCTCCACTGTCTCAGCAGAAATCACTGAACTGTGTTTTTAAGGGCATCTGGCGGCCTGTGTTTTGGTACACGAGCGAGCACAATTTCCAGCGCATCGTTCGGAGTGTTTGTGGATGTTTCTTGCTTGGCTGGAGCCTGCGAGTAAAATTACCCAGCAGGCATGGCAGGGCAGAGCAAACACGACGGAGAGGGTTGACGGCCGGGGAGGGCGAGAGCTTTACTCTACCGTGGGTGGCTGTCTCGCTTCTGTAAACATTACATAACCAAAATAAGTGTAGTAGGCAGGCTATGAAACAACTGTACATTGTGTGCCGACATTGTCAAGCGACAGACTACAACGGATTAGTTAGCAGTCATTTGACCCATTCCGAAGCAAAAGAAAAGGGGAAAAAACTTGTCTCGCAGGCAGATGAGTTCCCCCCTCTAGTCGGGTGTCTGACTCGGCCTAAAAAAGGACGGCATGCGCAGTGATGCTGAAGAGGTCGGACGTGTTTACCCAGAAAGAGCCGTGGGTCAGTCTGGCATGAGGAAGTCGAGTTATCTGCACGGCGAGGAGATCTCGGCACAACTTCGCCTGTGAAATAGCTTTGATTTCAGCACCTGTCACTCCACTTCTTTTCTTCATGTGAAAGCCCAGGGTTTGAAAACAAACGCCAGAATGACTCTGGACTGAGCTGATGGGATTATTGTGAACGGAGTATTCATGAATTCACGTCCAAACGGACCTGTTTATTTTCTTAATACGCAGTCATTGCGGTCACAATAAGACCACAAAAAAACCTTCCTTCACTCAACATCTCATGTTTGATAGGGCCTCGGCATTCACGTGGTTTTATTTCTTTATTATAAAGTATATAAATGGCTTTCGTAGAGCTGTCTCTGTGTATAAATCTAGAATAGGAGAAAGTATTTTTGCATTGAAATAACGACACTTCATGTTTCCATTTTATTATTAAACGGATAGTTCACCCAAAAATGAAAATTCTCTCACTCTCTTTGTTTTGATGAACACAGAGAAAGATATTTGGAAGAATGCGTGTAACAAACAGTTCTTGGACCCCATTGACTACCATAGTAGGAACATTCTTCAAAATATCTTCTTTTGTGTTAAACACAACACACAAAAAATGATAATGAAATGTTTCCTACTGTGGTAGTCAATGGGGTCCGAGAACTGTTTGTTACATGCATTCTTCCAAATATCTTTCTCTGTGTTCATCAAAACAAAGACATTTATACAGATTTGGAGCAATTTGAGGGTGCATAAATGATGACAGAATTTTCATGTTTGGGTGAAGTGTTCCTTTAAAATCTGCTTGTCTGAGAATGTCTTCAGGTTGTTCTGTTCTCAGGTTTTGTCATGAAGGTTTTCGCTCATGAGTCCGTAAACGTTTGAATAAGAGAGACGTCATATGTGAGATGTGATTTGATTTTGGCTGGTAATCCTCTCTGCTAGACTGCCCAATGTACCATCAACATCTCTGTAATCTCAGCACAGCTGATCCCTCCGGTCACGGTACACTGATAGCACACACACAGTCTAAAGCTTTCTTGATGTGGGTCCGGCCAGCCGCTGGCACGCTCAGAGACTCTTGACCTGTCCAACAGTTTTGTCCTATGTAGGGGTAAATGATTTGTGTACATAACACACTTGAAAATAATCTGTCATTTGTCAGAATGAGTGTGTGTGTGTGTGTGTGTACAGGTTTATCTATCAAATCGGTAAAAGTCTGATCCACATGCTGCGTAAATTGATTATAGACAATCTAAATAATGCTTATTTGTAATGTAAAACTATAAAAAAGTTTTTCGTAAATATATGGTGAGGGTTAGGGGAGAAAATAAACAGTTTGTACTGTTTTAAAGTCATTACGGAACGTCCTGATGTCCTGATAAACGTACGGTCTTGAGCGTGTTGTTTTTCTGCATGTTCCCTGAAGAAAAGTTCCATATGTAGGAATTATTTATTCTTTTATGTATTTTTTACTTTGTTAACCTTGTCACGTTTATTTCCTTTTCAGTTAGATTTTTCCATTGATCGAGTTGTTTTTCTTTAAATGATCAGTTGTATTTCTTTATAAAGTAGCTTTGTTTATTTAGTTATCATTAATTATTATTAATTGTTTGCCTATTTGTTGTTAATTTTTGGCACAAAGCAGGTTTTATCTTTTGTAGTTTGGATCCCCCCCAAAAATCTAGAATTTGTCAAAATAATAAAAAAAAATCAAAAATACAAATGTAAAAAACACCTTCAGAAATGTTATGTACACTCTAGAAAAATGATGTGTTGTGCATGGTTAGGTCAGATATAAACAAACCCAATCATGGTTAAAATAAACCTTGGATTTTCTTTTGTTGGAACCCATTCATGGGTGTATTATTTAAACATATTTATATTTTCATCCATAAGTTGTCTCTTTCTTCTGTTCTAGGTTACATCAGTGGTGGTCATCGTCTCTGGAGGGCTGCTAAATGTTAATCGGGCACATGTAAGTGTTCCTCACGTCTCCAAACAGTCCTGATCCGTCTGCTAAATTCAACCGCACCCCATGTCAATCTCCTAAAACACAACATTAACACCCAACTGTTTGTCAACAGCCAAGTACAGACTAACAGAGACCCGTCTCTAGCGGTTGCCGTTTCTCATCCGGTTGATACGGGGTTAGACGGTATAATCTCCTTTTGTGGTGCGCACCCACGGCTGTTGTCCCAATATTACCACATAATCCATCCAGCGCTGCTCCGCCTGTACATTCCTTACATCTTCAAACCTTCCGAATTACATCCCTGGAATTCAGATTTTAGATTCTTTTGAATGAGTGTGAATGTAAATCTTGTTTCGATTGCGAGTTGGCACATTGGCTGGTGGTTTGATGAAGGCACAGAACCTCAGACGGTCTCACGCTGAGAGCGGCTGAGATTAACGCCGGTGAATGGATGTAGGTCAGGATGTTCTCAACTGAATTAACCCCTTCACTCCCTGTCCACCCGGGGTCACTTCATGTCAAACATTAGCCCGCTCGACAGGGGACAGTACAGTTTATACTATATCTTGCAGTATTTCAGAAGTCAATTAGCATTTCGTGCTTAATATAACCAGCCTATTGATCTTTAGTTATTAATTGCTTGACTGGATGTTTATGAACAAACATTTCCCTGTCGTTCAATCAATCCTCTCACACAAAGCCGCATTCACTTTTGACTGATTGCATCAGCGCTTATGCCACCTAATGGCACTCAATCTGGCTTTTGTGTGCCCACACGCGTTTGAGCCCCTGAGCTGAACCCAAACACACGCAAACAAACACGGGCTACACGCCAGAAACCAGCACGGCTGTTTGGACAGCGGCTTTACAGGATGGAAACACATCACGCTGTAGCTTAACCTTTAAGCGTGAGGCCGATGATGAGGCACCGGGGGTCTGGATAACAGCCATGTGTTTCATTAGAATTGATACATGACACCTAATAAATAATGAAATTAGATTAAGGTTCCTAGAATGTTCTTTCATGAGCTGTAAGGTTCTATAAAGATGTGTGGAGTGAATGTCAATTCATTCTTGATTCGTGAATGTTGTGTTCTCTACTCGGTATTTTTGACTTTATATAATCAATAAAAATCAGTGTGTGTCATCAGCACCCGAGCAAACGGGTCACTGCGTCCACTGAACGCTCACTAATGCTGTACAGTCTGGAGGGCAGATGACATTAGAGAGGTCGTGATCTTTTCATCACTCGACTGTGTGGGATGGTGGGCTTCAGCAACACTTCTTTTAACTCCATTTTTACATTTCACGTCACAATGATTGTGCTGGATGTTGTGCACGGTTGCTACGATGTTCTAGGGTGTGTCGCTAGGGCAGATCATTTCTAAAGGGTGGCTTCCTTGCATCCCTTTTTGAATGTCTTCTTTAAGCCTAGAGAATGATTTGCTATGACTGAAGGCAGAATTGTGGTGAAGGCCGTTTGTAGTTTCACGCATCGACCTCTAGAGGGAGAATATCTGTTAAGAGCCCTACGCCAATTACAGTGTTGGGTGTAACTAAGTATTTAGTTACTGTTATTTAATTACTTTTCCCTTGAAAACGTAAAGTAAGGGATTACTCTAATTTTTTCTGTAATTTAATTAGTTACTTTTGATGGAATTAATCTAAATACTGTGTGTAATATATGTGTGTGCAATAGTGGAATTGACATCAAAATTCAAAGTCTAACTTTAAAATCCGTGCTTTAATGTATAATTCTCACATTTGTAATACTTTGGTCAGTTAATAATACTACTTTATGTAGTTTTATATTATTTATTTGAATGAATTAAAAGAGCCCTTTCATGTCCATCCTTGAATCACTTAACTAATCAAAGTTTATATAGGATACAGAAAGTAATTAGTAATAAGTAATTAAATACTTTTTGAAGAGAATAATTTGTACTGTAATCTAATCAATTACACTATTGAATATGTCATTAGTAATTAGTAACTAATTACTTTTTCTGAGTAACTTGCCCAACACTGACCACACAATAGTGTGACACAAAGAAACTGAGCATGGAGTTTAGAAGTCATTTTAGGCTGTTTTGTATATGATGCTATAGTTGGATTTGTGTTTAAGAGAAGTATTAAAGCATGTTTATGATTGGTGTGTTATTAAATTTATTTTTGTGTATGTTTGATCCACAGAGGCCAGCATAAAGTCTGTGTTTCCCCTGCTAACCTGAAACTCTGTGAGTACTATGAAGTGATATGTGATGCTTTTCATACTTTTGCTCTCTCTCTCTCTCTCTCTGACATGTGTTGACACATTAAAGATCAAATTAACGTATGTTATATAACTTTAATAAATTGACATGTTCACTGTGACCCCAACGTGACATTTTCTGTCCCACATGGAGGTAAAACTCAATGATTTATTAAACTGAATGTTGAATGTCAATAAAGCAGAAAAATTTCTCCTGAATATTTTAAACTCTTCAGTTGTTAGCGTCTGTTTGCTGTAGGTCTTCATTCTCTATTTTTGTCAGCGTGCATAAAGTGCAGTATTTATAGCTTTTATACTGTAACTGTACTGATGGTTTACATAAATGAAGTCCTAATAGAATTGAAAATTCTTAAATTTATGGACAGACAAAATAGTCACATTTTTTAGCTTTTTTCCAGTAAAGTAAAGGAGATGTTGAATCTTCACAAAGGTAGACCAAACTAAATAATTCTATGTTAATGATGTTTTTAATAATACTTTTTCCAAAACGTCTAGTTCTTTTTAAGTAAGTCATACAGGTTTTGAAGGACATGAGATGTAAATAAATGATGACAGAATGTTTGTTTTTGGGTGAACTATCACTGTAAATCTGCACATCTTTTTAATATCCTTATATATTACACATGCATGTTTTTTCCCACTACAGGCGGTCACATGTCAGTCTGACGATACCGCTCCAGAGTTTTGTTGTCCATGTTATTGTGGGATTTTTTGGGGGGGTTAAACATGCTCAGTTGTGTTCAGACCGCCGCTGTCAAAGTGAATAGATGTCACCGTGACTGACGGGGGGGAAGGGGTGAGAGATTATGAGATGGACCCCCATACATCCAAAACCACCCCTGTATTTCATTTAGTAAAGAATCACCTATAATGAACTTTGCTTTTGCAATAAAATATTCTTAAAGGGTTCATCCGGTGTGAACATGTCATGTGATTGGTTTATGAGTACCAACATGAATAATGAGAGTAATTCAGTTTTCCTGGTATCTGCTGTACTGTGTTATGGGATGTTAATGTCCTCGCAGCAGGTTTTACACTCATTACAGAGGTTTTTGTTCACGGCTTGTAGTTCAGGATAAACTCTTACGCTTTTGATCCGTGAGATTTGTCACACATGTGCCGCAAACTCACTGCTAGCACAGTGCAGACGTTAGACGTGGACTCGAAGAAAACTGCCAAGCTGCCACAAGCGTTCCCCGCGGTCCTCCAGCATCACACCATTATTAGTGTTTGATTAACCTATTTACCTCCATTATAGACGCTCACCCATCCACCCTCCCGCTTGGCCTTAGAGCAGACCGCCCTAATCGTTACCCTGATTACTTCACAAGTCATCAAGCGTGCCAGGAGACTAAAGACATGTGTACTGAGAGACCAGAGAGATATATATTGTGTTTCTGTCGCAATGGCATGTCTGTGTATTCAGTGGTGTGCTTTTTTATAGGTTTAGAGCAAATATAGTTTGAAATGATTGGTGTTAGTCTGATATTATATTTAATAAATATATAGCAGTACAAAACTCAATTTTCAGATTTCTCAGTTGTTGAATTTAACACATTAAAGTAGAAATATTTAGGATTCTGAACTATTTCTATGTTACAATTCAAATAAACTCATTTATGAAAAGGAAAACAGACCAAGTACGGAGAGTTAAGCAAGTTTATATTCATCTTGTCACTCAAATTGTTGTTGATAATATCATTTGTCATGAAAAAATCATGATATTAATAGCATTGTGATGGCTGAACTCATTATATCTATGCATTCTTAAAATTGAATGATTGGATTATTTGCTAAACATTAGTGTTAATGCCATGCAAAAGCAGTTTATCTACAGATTTGAAAGCTTAAATGATCTGCTGTTTGGTCATTTTTGTTATTTTTTATATAGTTATTTTTTTATTAGATGTCTCAACACATCTTGATTAAAATTGAAGATGTGCCAATCTATAAAAACATCATGTTTATAGTAGTCTGCTGCGTGTAAAACAAAACAGATTAAAAAGCAGAATTAAAAGAAGTGTGATATAATCTGAAATAATTAAACAACATCTTTAATGATGCAAAAACCAAGCGTTAAAATACATGCTAGTGAAAATGAAGGTAAAATAAAGATTCTTGTCTCCTACCTTCTGGTGTGTATGAGTTTGGTGGGTATCAGGTTAAATCTCAGGGTGTTTTCAAGTGTTCTGTAGAGGATTGTGGATTTTAAATGTAAGGAACACGTTCCGTCACACCTCTCTCTCCTCTGGGACGACCCAGAAACAGAGCATGTATAGAGTATCATCAGTCTAATACACATTGATGTTTGTGTTTTTAAAGGATTATTTCATTAGCTGCTGCTAAACATGTTTTTAATGTGTGTAGAAAAACATGGGTGTGGTTTAAATTTAAATAACATTTTTGGACAGGTATGAGAAAACACATGTTTGTCACACGTTTGATCATTTTGGTCTAGTGTCTTATTGTGTAAATGAAACATTTTTGTTGTTTATCTAATTTGGTTTGCAAAGTATTCTTTTTGGTCAAGAGAGCTTTTTTAAAGGCACTTTTTAATTGACGCAACATATTTAAAAAGTGTTAATGGCTCAAATAAAAAGAAAATAATTCAATGACAATATGAAAGATCAGTGTATGGGCGGTGACATCATCTGTCTGTGCTGTAGGTCATGTGAATATTAAGTCAAAATAAATTAAGTGAAGAAAAAAGTTGGTTCAGAGGTCACAAGGTTTTCTGAAGGAACATTAAGGACCCTTGACTCTATCATTGGGCATCCCACGGTTAACCGAGCGTAGAATGTGTTGCAGTTAAAACAACAGAAACCTAATGCATGTTCACTGGAGAACGATGTAAATGTCTCTCCATGTCTTGAGTCTCTCTGATGACCTGCATGAACGCCACACAAAATGGCGTCTGCAGTAATGATGGGAAACAGGGTTGTAGTAAATGGCGTCCGTATATACAGTACATTGATCTGGGTTGTTTGTGTAGACGTAATGCTGGAAGCCACTCACAGACGTATATATTTTTTATGCATTTTCCTTTTTAAAAAAGTATTTTTGAAATGTATTTTAAATAGATTTATTATTTACTTACTAACTCTTTTTGTATTCTTGAACCATGGAAAGCATTTTCCCCTTTTCATGAGAGAAAATGTATAGCTAGAATCAGTATGACATCATGTTTAAGATTTTATTAGACTGCAGGACAATTTTAAGGCCTTGCATAAAACATCCCATGTTTTTTGTCACGTACAGTGATCTAATTTTATTATAATATTTATCGGATATTTTGTTTGTTTTTCTAATATTGCCACAGCAAAAACTGACAGATCTGAAACATGATTCAGAAGTTTGTGATGAGCTGCAGTCTGTGTTCACAGATCCATCTGATGTGGATGTGGATGTGGATGTGTTATAGCAGACATGTTTAGACAGTTCTTGTCTGTTTTGTGAATATCATCTCTGCATCTGATCTCTGGCCTTCAAGGGCTGCTGGGAATTTTACAGATCTGACCTTGTAAGCGCATTATTCATCTGTGTAGCCCTCATCAAACATCATGCCTTGTTTATTGCCCGGCAACAAGAATGGGATCCACCAACCTTTGCAATTCTTCTAGCAAGTATATTTCTCATGCATCTATTTCTGTTCTGTTCTGGACTTCTGTTTCATGTGTCAAGAAAACAAGATTTTATTAAGACAATGTTGATCATTAAAATCCTTGTGACACTCTTTAATCTGATCTCTTACAATAATATCGCGGCAAACGTCTGAATGTTTTTGTTTCTAATGCTGTTTGAAGCATCAGCGGGTGTTTAAAAGTCTTCTCTGCTGCTCGGAGGAAAGCAGTTTTGTTATCAAGTGACCTGAAAAATAAGCATTCAAGCTTTATATTGTTGTGCTCTCATTAGTTCCTGTGGAGTGGAAGTGAGTCCCAGAAAGACGTCTCCTCTTTAGCAAAAGCATTTAGGCATGCTTAACAAAAGAAAAGGAAGCAGGAGAGATTCAGGGTCACACCACTGACCACATCACAACTTTTGTTGCAGATGAGAGGAAATATATGTTGTTGAGGTAGAATATTTGATAAAAGAGAGACACTTAGAGAGAATTATTTGTTTCTTCAGACTAATAATCTGATAATGAGGTAGAATTTAAGATGAGTCTTGGGTTAATAGTTACTACATTCCCATTGTGCCATATAGCATTACAAACCTGTTGTGACGTGTTCTTGCGCAAGCCGAAATTAGCACATAACTGAGCACAAATGTGAGACTTTAACACAAACAGTTGACGTTCATTTTGTAAGGTCTCGAAATGTAAAAAAATTATAGTGGATTTATGGATTTATTTATTTATCTAGTTTTTTGTCAACAA
This sequence comes from Triplophysa rosa, assembly GCF_024868665.1. Classification (NCBI taxonomy): domain Eukaryota; kingdom Metazoa; phylum Chordata; class Actinopteri; order Cypriniformes; family Nemacheilidae; genus Triplophysa; species Triplophysa rosa. The sequence continues at coordinate 19,997,353 of NC_079909.1, forward strand.
TGTTATAGTATGTCGGGTTGCCAGGCGTAATATATATATATTTTTAATATATTTATTCTAATTGGTTTTTATTTGGGTTTAAAGTCAAACGACCTGTTGCATTCCAGACAAACTCAGATTTCGTTGAAAGAATCTTTGTGTGTTGCTTTAAATGCAACATGTTTGTATGCTTTATTTGGCAAGAAAATAAATGATGCATGAACAGAGAACCTATACAATATTTAACCATGCTTTTTTTTTGTTTTTAACCTTTTCGTGTTTTTTTTATAGTTTTCTTTATAGCTTGAATGTAAATTTCCGTATCCCTAATTATTCATATATTTTAAAGCTCGTCGTTTATATATTCTTGCACCGCTTTAAAAGGTGGCTTAAGATTGTACACTTCTGCATGTCTATATATGAAAAAAATCTAAAAATGAACAACAATAACAATGCAGTTAACTGTATCGGATCCCAAAATAAATTAAACCTCGTTAAACTTCATAATTTATTTCGATAATTTAATTGGTCAAAATACAGACCGAAGATTTATTTTTACATATATTCTAATGTTTTGATCAATGTTAGAGTCTAAATTTGAATACTAATAAACCGCGTTTTTTCTTTTTTTTAAGTAAGCAGGCCACTCACTTTTACAACTTTGGTCAGTCAGTCCCCTCCCTCTGTCCTAACCCATTAATAAGCTATTGGGTCCTGGTTCTTTCAAGGTGTCTTGAGTTCTTACGTCTGCTGGGTTCTTGGGGGTTTTGCTTCTATCAGGGGAACGTGCACGTGAAGTTTCAAGAGCATCTGGACAGTAAGTGTATAGCCTACATTATTTCCATATAGGTCACGATGCTGTGCATTGATTTAACAGAATGTTTGGTCGGTGTGCTCGGTTAGATGTTGGTTATCTCAGTTAAATCCAGTTTTGTCTTACTGCCCCAATTGATCTCATTATGTTTGCATGTGAATATGAATGATTTCAAATGATTGATTATAAGCGTAGGCCTATAAATATATATATATATATATTTTAGGGGAGCGCGCAGGACTAGTTCGTCCATAAGTCCGGTGCTTTCGTTAAAAAGGTCGCGATTTTGAACAGTTTTTTTATTCATTGCATAATGTGTTGCACGGGGAAATTATTCTATCAGTAGGCTTTACGTGAAAGATTTTTAGCTTGTGTAAATATTTAATTCGTCTAGAAAGTCATAGGCTGTCAACTGAACGCGTCACAACCCCCCCCCAAAAAAAGATTTTGTGTGAATGTGTTTACAAAGAACGCTTTTTGTTTTCATACAGAAATATGTCAATACTTTATTTCTTTGTTCTGAACCAAAGTTCAGGCAGGATATACAAGAAAAAACAACAAACAACAATTTACTATGGCAACTAATAATCCCGAACTCTAACACACGTTGTTTGGGGATGGGGGTTGTTTTAAAGTTAAATATCTTGTATTAACTTTTATGAGCAATGAAAACCAAACCAATATTCAGTGCTGAATTTAAAAGCATTACAACGATCCAAACTGTCTTTGGTGAGGAAATTTTTCCACAGGTAAAATGCTTTAATAAAATACTGTCATCTGTGTAAAATATATGGGTACTGACCCGAAGTGTCCAAAATCCTGTCATCACAGAACATCATTTTATGTGACATATTTACATATAAACTAACACAAAGATTGATTTAAAACCAGTGCTTTAAAATGTTTTGCTATAGTGGTTCTTTACATGACGTTTCTGAAAGCAAATGCACACACTCATAGAACGTTGCATATCTTTTTATATTTTACCGTATTTCTACATTTTATATCATTACAAATAATATTTAGTCATTGTCAGAACGCACACCTGAGTCAGTCCGGACCCTCTCCCTGTCAAACCCTGATTTCATATATTAAGGCGCATTCACAGTTTTAGGACAATATATATTAAATAAAACAGAGGAATTAGTTAGGCTATAGTAAACGAACAATATGTGCCATCTATCTAATAACAACAGTATCCCACAGCGTTAAGGGATAAAACATATTCAACTTTTTTAATAAATACAAAACCGTCAATACCAAATAAATTGTGAACTATAAATAATACTTTTACAAAAAAAAGAAAACACAGTTATTGCCTTTGGCATAACATCATACTAACGTTAAAAAATTACTTCAGATCTTAAATAGACAACAACAACAAATCCAGACAGACACAGTCCTCACAAAAGGGAGAGCTTGCATGTTTCGCTGCGAGGTTTATAATGTTGGTTTTTTATATTTCCATTAGAGATTGCGCGCAACGCTCAGTTGAGGAAAGAATTGGGCGCGACCCGTTTATGTTGGGACAAAAGTCCACTCGAAAGCGGCGATGTGAAAGACGGTAAACTAGTTCTTAGGGAATCTGACAGCAAAGGGGAAGGAGAGCTGGAGATCCCGTACCCCGGTGCGCTTGGCAACGACTGTGCCTGCTGCGCTCCCGGTATGAAATATCCATTGTGCCCTGATAATAATCCAGCAGCGGCGGATGGCGGGGACACGCCGTATCCGTTTGACAGGTTTATACTGCCGGTAGAAGATCCCAGAATAGGGCGAGGCATATCCCCGTTGCCGAGCGGCTCGACGCCGTGAAGTAAAGATCCGTACGCGTGTCCTTGGTTAAGGAAACCGTGCGTGGATCCGTTATAGTGCGAATGATGCAAGGGTAAAAACGGAGATAGCTGCCAATATAACGGGTTACTCGGGCGTTCTCCCAGGCCGAGCCGGAGGGGCGCAAAACGCAGTCCCCTCTTCATCACCAACTTGCCTCTCGAGGTCGCCGAGCGCCGCCGCAGTTTGCCCGTCGTTCCCCCGATGAAAACATCATCACTTGAGGGGTCCAGCATCCAGTAGTTTCCTTTCCCCGGGTCATCGTAGTGTCGTGGCACTTTGACGAAACACTTATTGAGGCTCAGATTGTGCCGAATGGAGTTCTGCCAGCCCTGCTTGTGTTCTCGATAATACGGGAAATTTTTCATGATGAACTCGTAGATGCCGTTTAACGTGAGTCTCTTCTCCGGACTTTGTCTGATGGCCATCATGATGAGCGCATTGTAGCTGAACGGCGGCTTGTCAAATTTCCCGTTTTTTCCCTTTTTAGGCTGCTCCGGGTTGTCCGCGTCTCTCTGATCCTTTTCCAGAAGCACCGAGTCCATATCAGCGGGTTCCGGTGGCTTGTCTAAATCCTGCACCGGAGCCGGGCTGCTGCGCCTCTCCGCGTCCGCACTATCAAACTTGGATGGGAGCAGCAGACTCTTGATGCTGAACGATGTCGACTTCTGCACCATGGTCGGCTCGCTGTGATCTCCCATGCCGGGCAATAACAAACAAAAATGACCCGTTTTCTTACTTTAAAACAGATGAGGTCAGACGCGCAACGATGGAGACGTTGCATGCATGGTAGGACAGAGAACGCGACGCGCAGAGGTGGACTTGAGAAATCAGGGATTAAGCGGGACTCAGTCTTACCAACTACCTCATCTCAGGGAGGGGAGGAGGAGCTCTTCATTTGCTGGAAACTGTACAGTCTCACACGAGCGCACTGTTTTGCGTGGGTTAAATTCCTTAAAGCGCCATTCGCTCTATAATAACGCGCGGAGTCTCGTACAGTACCTACTGGAGCGTCTCATATGCGTCACAGATCGCGTACACTAGGTAAGGACGAGGAGATGTACACAAACAATCTGAGAAACACCGAAACAATCACTAATGAGTATTAAAACATTAAAATATGTGGTTCAGACCCGAGACCAGTTATGGGAATTCTTGACAATATTTGGGTTATTTTTGCAAAAAGGCCACAAAGCGTAAAACTACACTGTCTAAACCAACAAAGTGATGTTTTTATATTTTTGCTTCTGTCTCAGGATTATTTATTCAGAAACTGTGCACTGGCTGAGCTATGGGCGCCTCTAGTGTCAGCAGGAGTCAAACATAACTGATCTCTGCTCAGAACTCTGTTGTAATTGTGAGAATGTGTTATTTATCATTATTTAGTGTGACATACATTCCACATTTTTATAGTCTATCAGTAATAAATTAAAGTTTTGAACGACACTCATATAATATTCTTATTGTATAGCACTATTTTGATGAGGTCAGTTTTGATACGCATAATGTTGACATCAGTTAAATATTGACTTCTTGCTGATATTTACAAAACAGTTTCAGAGTTCTGCAACGAAAATGAATTCATTTGTGACATTTGATGTATTTTAGTTCAGCTCGAGGATTTGTAAATTTGATCAATATTAGGCCAATTATAGTCACCTTTTTGTTCATGTTTTTCAATGCTTTTGACTTCATTATTTTTAAACTGCACTTTTTCAAAGGTTGGGTCAAAAATATTTTCATTTTGATTCTGCTGTCATGGAGTGTTTTTACATTTGCTTTCTGCAGTAAACAGGTTTCTTCGCGTACGCTTTTGCAGCCATTTTTATGTTGAAATCAAATGTGACAGTAGACTCTCAGACTGTGAAGGGTTAGACCGCTTTGTTTTTTAATTCAATATAATTGAATTAAGGTTATTATTTTGTTTATAATGGTGCTAAATTGTTTTGAATTAAATGAGCGATGATTTGTATGGAACGTATATGCGTCTGTTTCATAAAAAAAAACATTTGATTTCATAACGCAAGTTACACAGTAAAATCGCCAGTGTTAAAAAAAGTCAAATTAACACTCACAGTGTATATATAATCCACACTCTCAAAGTGTGACCCTTTTTAACACTGGCGATTTTGCTGTGTAGGTTAAAACAGTGATAAACATAAATGAAAACTAAAAGGCAATAAAATAAACAATTGATATCTTTTTGTATTATAGAAACACAATTAACAAACACATAATTCACAACTGTTATGGAAAAATTGACCACAACTCTACATTTGATTTAGTTTTTTTATATCAAGTCGTGTGCCCGGTCAAATTCAATATCAATAATATTAATAATAATACTGTTTTTAACGAATCTATATTTATATAGACACAAAACCTATATATCCGTCGATTTCATGTAGTCAGTATGGGACAAATTATCATTAAGCTTGTCTTGACGAAATCAGATTTGCTTTAAAAATGATCTAACTTTTTTGATTTGTTTTAAGTCAGAGGGGAAGAATGAACCGTCGTCAATAACTTCAGTATAACAGATTTTACCGATTGTGCGTAAAATCTAAACGAACTTTATGTTCTTATTAACTTTATTTTGTAACTTGTGCAGTATTTCATGTGGTGATTGTTTGATTCAGTGATGCGTGATACAAATAAACTGATGAAGAATGTTGTTATTGATCTGAAGAATAAGGCGTGATTGACTTTAATTTGTCACGAAACATTTAGCATTTTTGTAACATGCTCTTTTGAAGCAATGAGATCAATTCTATGCTTTTTAATAGCCAACTACAAGTTATATGTCTTTATTTTGGAAAATTTGCAATTTATAACGATTTATAAATTTACATTCAAGTGCTATTTCAAATCATTTAATGTAAGTCATTATTTTTTCCAAATCATTTAATGTGAAACCAGCAACCAAGCACGCACGCACACACACACACACGCACGCACGCACGCACGCACGCACGCACGCACGCACGCACGCACGCACGCACGCACACACACACACACACACACACACACACACGCACACACACCCCACACACACACACCCACACACACACACACACGCACACACGCACGCACGCACGCACGCACGCACGCACACACACACACACGCACACACACACACACACACGCACACACACACTGGGTTCAATAAAAGTTCACACAATATTACAGTGAGGAGGCTATAGAAGATCTCTGTAGACCTGTCCTGGATTTTAGATGCTCTTTTTCTTTGCTACCAGCATGCACAGGAGCATTTAAAAAATAATGCTATAATTTATTGTTATCATTTATTATATGTATTTCCCTTTTGTGAAATCTTGCTCATTTGTCATCTTCTTGTTTGTTCTCTCCTAAGGGACTGTTCACAGTTGAGAACCCATTAAAGTAACTTCTGTTGTGACTGTGTTTCACCGTGTGCTGGCGGGAGTCACCCACTTCTAACATTTATCTCTTTGATTTCATATGTAAATGTTTCTGTGAGTGAGCGAGTCTACTGTACATAGCCTGACAATTAAAGAACAGTCTTACCTAGATACTTCAATGCCATTGGCCTCACTGCATGTTTTTGCAGGATTCATTTAGGGGTCAAGACTTTGCTTTGGATAAATGTGTCTGCAAAATGCTTAGTTGAAGTGTGCTCACTTCAAAGGTAAGCATAGTTTATTTAAAATAATTAAGCTAAAATAAATGGAAGTTGGGGAATGCCTTCATTTAGCCGTGTGTGTGCTTATGCGTGTGTGTTTATATACCAGAACTGTTATCACTCTGATCTGGGGATTAAAGGTCTCTCTGTTGGGCATTACTGGCTCAGAACAAATCAACAAATGGCGTGTGTGTGTGTGTGTGTGTGTGTGTGTGTGTGTGTGCGTGCGTGCGTGCGTGCGTGTGTGTGCGTGTGTGTGCGTGTGTTCCTCAATCGCTTACCTGTAAATCTGCAGCTGTGATATCTGAAAATCCAGCGAGAAAGACACTACGTTGTGGGATCTCCATATTGCTGTTTAATGTAGAAACAGAGAAAATGTGCTTCGGCCAAGAACCTTTTTATCAAGAACCAGTCTTTGCTGTATATGATTCTTAAAGGGATAGTTCACCCACAAATGAAATTTCTGTCATGAATTAATCACCCTCAAGTTGTTCCAGACCTGTATACATTTTTTGTTTGGTTGAATACAAAGAATGACATTTCGAAGAATGTAAGCAACTGAGATTTGGGGCACCATTGACTACTAGAAATAATTATTGTATAATTTGTTTTGTTTTGTTTAACACAAAAGAAAATATTTTGAGTATTTTTGAATTTAGGAAAACAAACAGTTCTGGGGCACCTTTGGCTACCATTTTAATGGTAAAATGTTCTTTGCCAACATTCTTCCAAATATCTTTCCTTGTATACAACAGAACAAAGGTTTGGAACAACTTGAGGTTGAGTACTTCATGACGGAATTTTCATTTTGGGATGAACTTTAAGTTACTACAGGTTCAAGAATTAAAAAGTGATGTATTTTATGTTATTAACATATTAACAGAAATACAGTATGAGATGAGAAAACAAAGTTTCTCTTTTGTTTACCCCATAAATAATTCCTTATTAGCATTAGCATAATCCATGATTATGAGATATAAGTATATATATATTTGCTTCTTTTGTAATGCTTGCGAACAAAAGCACTGATCTATGATTTTCGTGATTTTTATGGAATGAAAGGTGTAATCTCTTTCTAGCATGTTAAAACATGTTACAAACATCATGTGTTGGGTGTAAAATCTATGTCAGATCCAAATATCATTGGTTTATTGAAAGGATTTGTCTGTCACAATTTATCTTAACCCTTGTATGCAAAGAAAAATACATCTTTAATAAAATGTAAATGTGAACCTGTAATATCTGACTGTTTAGTCAAATCATAAATATACTAAATTACAGGACAACACTGTGGCTGGTAAGATAAAGATGGAAATATTAAAATCTCATCAGGATGTGAGAGAAGAGATTGTGTGATGTGTGCGTTGGCACATTTCTGAGGCTCATTGTTTGTGGTTATTGCTGTAATCTTGTCTGTTTTTTAATCATTCCAAAAAATGTAATTATTTAGGGTTTGGCCTTTATTACTCGTTTAAAATCTATATGCAAGTACTCACACTTTTATTTTCATCGATGTTTAATCATAATTTCATGATACAACCTCGCGCTTGTAAAATCTCGCGAGAATAAATCTGCCACTTGTCTAGTTGTCCACAAGATGGCGCTTAATTTCCGGCGCATCTAAGTATCGTGTCGTATCATTCAAATCTAAGGTTGTGTTTTATTATTTTCGACACGTGTACACTAAATGTGTTTATCTTTAATTGTCCATGAAATCTGTTAAGATTTGCATTTGCCTAAAAATAGAAACCAAGCCTCAGCCATCGCTACAGAAACACTAGTCAATGATTGGCCCATTTTGCGGAGTGTTGAGAAAAGTAACACGTGACACATGACCGCAGCGCTTCGCCATTAGTTCAGTGTCATTTCTAGCAGCAGAGGCGACATTTACGTTCGTTTATTTATGTCTGTCGGTGGTTTAAACGTCTGCTGGACTTCTCTCTTGGTCATCACTCTTGTAGTATTGTTTGCAATGTCTTCAGACGCCGGTGAAAAATACGTTTCTGTAGATTTTGAGATATTCGGCAATGTTCAGGGTGGGTATTTAACGAGGGTTTGAATCGCTTTGCAGACATTTATTCACGCGCCACCTCCAGAAATAGCGGCCCGCACATGATTCTTCTTTCTCATTTTAAACTTTATTTGCACCGTTTTTTAGTAAGGTAATGCATCAGTTATTATTCAAAAATGCAAATAGGCTTGTGCAGTTATAATATGCCAGTGAAAGTGTATTTTGTACTCTTTCTAACAAAGAACATGCAAAGTTGCATTTCAATGTTATTTTTTTACAACCTTCTTTCCTTTGTTTCAGGTGTTTGTTTCAGAATGGTAAGAAACATCTGGATAATGCACATTAAATATTGTGGATGAGTTATTTCACTGTACGTAGTGGACAGAACAAAAAACTATTATGGTATATGAACCTAGCAGCCTGGTATTCTTTGAGGCACCTTGGACTGGTGGTACATCAATATGGTAATCACTCAATACCGTGGTATTACCGTCTGACATCATCACTGTGTGGTCACACAAATACTGCATTTTATTTCATGTACATACATTTGACATAATACTACAATAGATATGTAGATAAGTTCCAATCTAAAAACATGCAGTACCTTAAATTGATGATGAAATCATCTTCCAATAAATATTCTCTTACCTGCTTTGCCAGTGATATTTGTATTTAATATTTGAGTGATTTAAATTTCTCTCTGTTTTCCCTGCAGTATACAGAGGCTGAAGGGAAGATGTTAGGAGTGAATGGCTGGGTGAAGAACACTAGACAGGGCACTGTGGCTGGACAGGTTCAGGGACCCCCTGAAAAAGTCAAAGAAATGTACGTCTGCATAATTTTTTCCAAAGCTTTTTCGAGAGTGCTTGTTTGTTAATAAAACATTTGAAGTAATGCACCACGAAATTGAAGCTTTTGATTACTATAAACCTTCTGAGTTTGATTTAACCCCATCAATAACACTAACTTGCTCAGTGCTGTTTTTAACCAGCAGATGGCGCCAGTGCTTCGGTCTTGATCTCATGGAACAGTCTAGAATGGGCTGGTTTGAGGGGGGAGGAAACTCACATTTCTCACCAAAAGCAAAGCCCACGTTCACCTGATACGTCACGATAAATCTAGACACGGGAATAGAATGTGCACAAGCAATGCTGATTAACTGCTCAAAAGCTTTTTGTGTGTTAAACTCTTTTGTTGTGTTGCCTGGGGCTGAGCTGTTGTGCATTATAGCTCACGGCTGCGGTTTTGTGTGCTGAGAGAATGTGGTGTGCGTGTGTGTGTGTGTGTGTGTGCGCGCGCGTGTGTGCGTGTTTGTGGGCGTTCACAGGTCTGCAGTCCCTCAGGCTGGGCGGGTCAAACGGTGATGATGTCATGATGTCAGTCAGGGTGGGGTGCTATACAGGGCCAATGCGTTCATGACATCACAGTCTCAAATGTGAGCCAGACGCTCATTTAAGGGAGTGTGTCCAGCCCGACTGTCGCCTCTCACCAGAGCTCTTACACATTACTAGAGTAAATGAATAAACTGTAGTATAATGTTACGCACGTTCTTAACTCATTTTTTGTTTAGATGTACAAGAAATATTTACACAAATGCATTTGAAGCTAATGCTAAATAACCAGTATTTTTCGGAGGCAATAACTTGTGGCCCCTCGCTAAATTAAAAATGCAATCTAATGAGGTCAGTGGACGACAATGTAGCAAAACGAAATGTTCGAAATGTCATATAGTATTAAATACTATTTAGCCAGTATTCTATTCTCAACATTTGTTTCTTGAGCTTTTTTTATCAAAATTAAAAAGCTAAATGTTTTTTTCCAAAGACGTTCGCATACAAAGGTCATGTGATAATAATGTACTGTGGCATAGTACAGTTTTTAGTTGTTAATGTGGAGAAATGCCTTCTGTTTCAATTACACTGTAAAAATAGTAATTTCACATTTAAAACTATTAAAAATTTTGACTTGTGATTATTGACTGTAATTTATTGAAAAAGTTGAAATTGCTTAAATTATTTTGATAAGTTAAAATAATGAATTTTGAATCAAGTGTTTGAGACCAGCACAGTTACTTCCTCCCTCTGTGACAACTAGCCCCGCCGTGCAGTTTGATCATGTGACGTTTAATATGTGTACACTGCAGAGCTGGTGGCAGATGCCCTTTAAGACATTTTTAGCTTCTCTAGTGAGACCCGTGTCCTATTTACTTAACCTAGAAACTATCCTTGTGCATACAGAAGTGTGTGTGTGTGTGTGTAGTGTATATGATGGATACACAGAGCTGCACTATTGTGTGTTGTTGAACATCTCTTGTGAAGAACTCCTCTCCCACATTCCAGCTGGTGAGCACAAGATGAGAATGAACACAAATGTGTTTGCTCATTAAATATTGAAACAGGCGTCAAGCTCCGCCCTCCTCAGTCTTTCCTCGTTCCTTCTTTCCCATCTTTCATATTGCTCCTTTCTCTTAAATCATCTGTTAGTTTTATTATCTTTTGTTTGCACTCTTTTCATCCGCTTGTCAGTATATTGTGTGTGCGTGTGTGTTAGTGATGTTGCTGAGACTGTAGTTCTCTCCTCACTGCTCCACCCATCCTTGACTTATGGGTGGATGTCCTTGAGGATTCGACGAGAGCATCAGCACCTCCACGAAGCTCATCACAACATCAGTTCCTCTTTCAATCAAATGAACATCATGTTCCTGGTGCTGATCCGGGGCGGTCGAGAGTGTCTAGTGGTTCGTTATGGAAATTCCTTCCCATCACAGTGTGCAAATGTTATCTGACTTCCTCACCAGCAGTTAAAGGGAGAAACTCCTTTCCTTTATAACACAATGAAAACTACCAGGACTCAAGAGTGTTTATATCAAACAACAGCTGTAGAGAGAGAGGGAGAGAGAG
>NC_079909.1:20009448-20017993 GCF_024868665.1 Triplophysa rosa
ATTTGAAGTAAGGTCAAGGTCAAGTTTATTTGTATAGCGCCTTAAAACAACACAAGTGTTGACCAAAGTGCTTCACATAGCAATAGTAACAACATACTTAAAAATAACAAATCATGTCAAATGAGTATTTCAACTAAAAACAAGTATACAACATACAGTACATTACATCATATTTCATAAAAAGAAATGCTAAAACACAAACTACAACCCCTAGTACAGTAAAAAAATACAAAATAAAAACCTACTTATAAATAAGCATGAGAAAAAAGAAATGTCTTATTAGATGTTTTAAAAGCAGTTAATGTAGGAGAGGCTTTGATCGTTACTGGTACACAGCAAATTGCCAGTGTTAAAAAAGGTCAAATTAACTCTCACAGTGTATACATAATCCACACTTCGATAGTGTGGATTATATATACACTGTGAGTGTTAATTTGACCTTTTTTAACACTGGCGGTTTTGCTGAGTAGCGTATTCCAGAGTTTAGGAGCATAGACTGAAAAAGACCTGTCACCCATAGATTTCAAATGAGATTTCGGGACGTTCAACAATAGCTGGTCTGAAGATCTGAGAGATCTCTGAGGTGAATAAAGATTTAGAAGATCTGATATATAAGAATGAGCAAGTCCTTGTAAAGCTTTAAAAACAAATGTCAAGACCTTAAAATCAATTCTTTGCTTCACCGGAAGCCAGTGGAGGGAGGCTCTGATGTGTGAAATGTGGTCCCGCTTTTTTGTCCCAGTCAAAAATAGAGCTGCAGCATTTGTACCAATTGAAGTCGTGAGAGTGATGACTGACTAATTCCAGCATACAAGCCGTTGCAGTAATCAAGCCTTGAGGAGATAAATGCGTGAATAACTGTCTCCAAGTCACTGAAAGAAAGGAAAGATTTTAACTTTCGCAGCTGCTTTAGTTGGAAAAAGCTAGCCCTGACCACAGAGTTTACTTGTTTATCAAACTTCAAGTGGCAATCAAAGATAACCCCCAAGTTTTTTACATATCGGTGGTTATTTGTCTGTCGTGGTCCCAGGAGAGTACTGTAATTATCAATCAGTGCTTTTGAGCCAAAGAGGATGACCTCAGACTTTTTCTCATTCAGCTGGAGAAAATTTACATCCATCCATTCTTTAATATCCTTTAAGCAGGCAATGAAGGAACAGAATCACTGCCAGAGTCTAATGGCAAATAAAACTGGGTATCATCTGCATATATGTGATAAGAAACCTTATGACGCTAAAAAATCAAACGTAAGGGGAGCATATAAAGAGAAAATAAGACTGGACCCAAAATTGAACCCTGTGGTACCCCACATGTAATCGGCGTTGGAGATGAAGAAAATTCTCCAATTTCAACAGATATGCTCCTGTTTGAAAGATAAGACTCAAACCAAACTAATGCAGTGTCACGGATACCAACCTCATGTTTGAATCTGTTTAACAAAATGCAATGGTCCACGGTATCAAAAGATGCACTTAAATCTAACAACATAAGTGCTACACATTTACCAGAGTCAATTGATAGTAGGATGTCATTTGTCACTCTTAAGAGGGCAGACTCGGTACTATGCTTGGCCTTAAAACCAGACTGAAAGGGATCCAAAATATTGTTGGATATTAAATACGGAGTAAATTGGTTTAAGACCACTTTTTTCCAGAACTTTCAGCAGAAAGGGCGCCTTAGAAATAGGTCTGTAATTTTGAAGATCAGAGAAATCCAGATTTGGTTTTTTAATCAGGGGGTGAACCACCGCATGTTTAAGACACGACAGGACAATGCTATTATACAGGGATGCATTTATAATAGACAGCACATTAGGTGAGATAACGTCAAAAACCTAAAAGTAGGATTTAATTGTGTAGATAGAGGCTCTGGGGTGGTGAGCAGAATCAAAATGGTGTTTGTAACTGGAATTCAATTTCAACCAAATATATTAAGGAGACGTATATTGAGAATTTAAATGAATTCTTCTGAAACCTCTTATGGGGAACAAGCAGTGGGTGTTTAACGCATACACAGAATAATGAGGATAATACAGAGAAAAAGAAACGGTTTTGGATGGCCGAGAAATCAAACAACGGTCTTTTGTTACTGAAGCCTTTGTTCAGAACTGCTCTTTTATTCCAGTGTTGGTCATACAGTATAGTAGATAAGCCATGAGGGGTTACAACAAGATAGTCCATTTCATTCAGTTGTTTCTGTCAGCTGTTAAATTTAAGTACACAATTTGATAATACCAATTTAGGGCAACCAATCAACAAGCAATGCTTCATTTTGTTCAGTCTGTGGTGTAAAAAGGTCGCATTAGCAATTAAAGAAAAAACACTTAAGCAAAACATGGTCAGGTCAAAGGGTCTGAATAATTTGGTCCCAAATTTTGATCAATTTTACTGGTAGTCCACTGTATAAAGATTTTTTGACTATAATATGACAGTTTACTTTATTTTGCTATCCTCACAAACGAACTACAGTGTCCTGCACCCACTAAAAAAATATATCTGGTGCCTGAATAACTTTTTGTTTGACTGTATGTAACAGGGTCAGTTTTAAAGACGGTCAGTATCGGTTATAATGTAATCACTATAGCTCATGGTGTTAGAACAGTTGGGTTCAATCAATTAAGACAACATGGCCTAAAACTGTCGATGAAAAATATATACAATTTCTTATTGACTTGGCTAAACCACACAATCTGAGAATGCAACTGTAATCTACCTCAAAATTTACCTCTGGTCACTGCACACAATGACCATATGGACATGAATATTACATATTTAGGAAAATGTTATGATGTTGTTAGAAGTAGAAAATCTTTTGGGGAGTTTAGCCCAGTTGGACTCCTGCTTCATTTCAATGAGAAGATCACCTTCTCATTATTTTACAATGAATAATTATTGCTTGATTTCCATATAATAATGCAAGTAAAATCACCACCAAAAGAAACATTACGGATGATTATTACAATAATGAGATTTAAGTGGGAAGCATAAATCAATGCCTGTTCTAACATTTGGGCTTCTCATCCATGCATTAGACCTCCTTTGCCATCTCTTCGATTATTTTCTTCATCTGGAAGAAAAAATCAAGTGTTAAAAAACATTTTGGCCGTTTTCACACAGTCCATTAATACAGCATAACCAGTGTATGAATGTATATTGCTGCTGTTCTTTTGAAACCTCGTCTCTCCATCATTACCTATTATGTTTATCACTGGGTTTTGCAAATATAAAAAGTATTACATGAGCTTGTCAACTTTGACAACACAGAATTTCATAATTTTAAAAGTACAGTGTTATTTCCCTTTTCTAAAAAACAGCAATTTGGACATCTGAGGTTTCGGAAGGACAGCAACAATATTTTTGTCTTTGTACATGTGTGTCTTTGTAAACTGGCTACTCTTTATCACCTCATTCCGTGTGAGGACACCACACAGCCGCCCATTCTCCGTTACAAACAAACACCTCTCGCCCGTCATGTTCATGATACAATGGGCCTGACAGAACATACACAAACATGCCCAATGTCGAAGAACATCTGCACAAACCATAAACATTGTGATCCAGTCAATATGTTAATCCAGTTTATTTTCACACTGCACCTGCTGTACTGTGGTTTCTGGAGTCAGTTGTAGTCTGACAGGTTGAATAGCACATGCTTCTTCTAACTGTTTACACAACCCCTGCAAGACAAATCATTTAGCGATGCTGAGAAGCCAGCTTAATACAAATCCATTCATTATTTCTTCATTACTAATGTCATCAGTAACTTTGCACAATTCTCGCTGTGAGTCAGCAAATAATAGGTTTAATTACCTCATCTTTATGCTCATACAGAAAGTCTCGCAGCAGTGATCTGTTGACTGTGCCCAGGAGAGTGAGAGAGTCTATCAGACAATAGAGAAACTAGATTATTGCAAAGTCAAGCTTCTGAGCATTAGTCCCATTTCATTCAACAGTACTATATCGAATCATTATCTGGAGAGTCCCGTCTCGGCTGTCTCTTCAGTCATCATTACAGAATCATTTGACATTTGGCCTTTTCAACAGCGATCGCTCTGCTTTGTCAAGCACTGAAATGCGCTGTAGAGCAACTATTATTAAAGTGAAGAGATTAAATTGTGGTGCTGCGCTGATGACGTGGAAGATGAGTGCTCAACAATAAATATGGCCCAGTATGAGTGAGATTCATAAGGACACACGCCTAGCCGACACTTAAAAATAACTCTGCGCATGTGTTTACTCTGCCTGTTGTGACAACTGGTCGGCGTCTTGTTCTGTGAACGATCATCAGTGCAGAAGGTAATAATGAAAATTAAACACATCTTTTCTTATTATTTTAATGATAAATATTTTTTATAATATTATTAAATAAAATATGTAACACATTTTATTTACTTATTTATTAATTATTATAAATTGTATTATTTATTTTGCTCATTTTATTTATTTACTTATTTATTTAGTTTATATGCAGCCTTTCTTCTTTAACAGGAATGTCAGGTTATCTTTTCAAAAAAAAAATTGAATGAAAAATATTTTGAATAATATTAAATAAATATTTACACATTTTATTTACTTATTTATTAATTATTATAAATTGTATTATTTATTTTGCTAATTTGATTTATTTACTTATTTATTTAGTTTATATACAGCCTTTCGTCTTTAACAGGAATGTCAGGTTATCTTTTCCAAAAAAAATTGAATGAAAAATATTTTGAATAATATTATTAAATAAAATATTTACACATTTTATTTACTTATTTATTTATTATTCTTCATTGTTTTATTTATTTTGTTAATTTCATTTATTTATTTTATTAAGTGTATTTATTTATTTAAATTATATTTATTTATTTTATTATTTATTTTAAATTGTAGAATACCATTTTTTTGTTCTTCATAAACCCCATTATGTTTCAGATTTTATTTAGAAAATATAGACTTTAGACTTTTTTTGTACATTGTAATGACAATGAATTAAAACAAAATCATTTAGGGCCAGTGAACATGTTTCCAGGGCAACATTAGCCAGCAGGTAAAATCTTTATTTTTTTAACCTTGAAATTCACACATCAGACTCACCATGAGAGTCCACAACAGGGAATTCGGTCTCCGTGTTAACATTTAAGATTTTCTGCACACTTGTCAGTCCCTCAGCTCTCTCCAGCACTACACCTGTTGGGATCTCAAACTGCTTGATCTGAACTGAGGCCAACCTGCGGGGAAGCGTTCATGATGAAATCACTACACTATCCAGCCATCAATGCCTTCATGCCTCCCCCAGAATCTTTAAGGTCTTAATTTAGTAAAAAATTGCTCTGTCGGCTTAAGAAAAAAAGAGTTAAATTTCCAGCCACAACCTGATGGCAACAAGTGAACAGTTTACTCACTTTGGACAAGCCCGGATGAAAGATGGCAAATGTGGGAGCTTTTTAATAAGGGATATGCCATCGTAGAAAGATGGGCGATGCTTTGCTCGAGCCACCGCGTTGGATATCAACGTAGCAACCAAGGCAGGGACCGCATGAGTACACTGGCCGGTCATCTCTATAGCCAATAAGGCAGGAGAGAGCGTTTGTGTTACAGCCCCAGAGTAAGCTGCTGCTCCTACACACACGCACCAAAATAGAGCCCCATATATTTAAAGAGGTCTTATCATCTGAGTCAGCCCGCAGTATTGATAATCTTCATGCAGTAAATTGACAGGTTAATACGTTTGTTTACCTGCTAAAGCGTAGCCCCCCGGGTTTAACTGAAGCTTTGCTGAGAAAACATAGGCAGACACCTCACCCACAAAACGCCCAACAGCAGCACCTAGACAACACATCTGTTTACTTTATAAATTGAAAATGACTTGGTTACAAAAACTACATTTTGGCAACTGCTATTTTGGATTTTGTATTACTGAAGACATTTGAAAAACAATATATTTTTATTCAGTTAACTTATGATGGTTGTCATTATAAGCATTGGGCATTATAATTACTTTATTTTACCTACCATAAATAAACACTGGCATGAAGTAGCCAGCAGGTAAAGGCAAGGTACACGCCACAACCAACAGCCCAACCTTAACCAACAAGAAAGTTGTTAAAAATTAGGTCATGAAAACGAATAATGTTATTTCATGTTCATTTCATTTCACCTTAGTAAGAATAAACATTCCCAGTGTTTTGAAGTAACTTCCATCCGGTGGGTTCCATGCCTGCCAGAATGTGTTCTGGGGCTCAGGCAGCCCTGTGGAATTCTGGGAAATGTTGTACCATGATGTGGCATCTAACAGGGAAGAAAGCAGCTGCTTCATTGTGAGCTATTAGGAACAAAGTCACATTTATGGTAAACACAGCAGTAGAGAAAGCATTTCCATTATACTGCCAGTAATCCTGAAAAGGATCCTCACCTCAGCAGCTATGAAACGTCCTGCCGAGTGATAAAACGTAAAGCAGGCGAGAAGAAATGCCACGATGGCTGAATAAATAGCCTTTCTGGATAAATATAGAAACGTAAGCCAGCGTGAGGTTGCTATCGGACATCATTTAAAACAGCAGATACCCTAAACAACAAATCTCTAGTATGACATGAGTCTTTCTGATGCTCACTCTGTTGCCAAAAGTCTGCTGATGGGTTTGTTTGTCTTGACAAACCGCAGAGCCCAGCGATGACAGTATAAGTAAAAACAGCAGATAAAACCACAGATCAGCCTGAATCAGAGGAAACAAAGAAACCTACAGATATAAACAACATAATGATGCTCAGTATACACTATTCATCAGGGACAGACTAACAATCAAATTTAGATTTGTATGACAGTGATTGTTGGGATTGATAGACAGTCACATAATTGTGTTGAATTGTAACGTTTAACCTGAAAACTTACCCAACTAAAGCAAAGAGAAATATTTCAAACGGCTGGAAAGGCAACTCAGCAGGGTAGCTGGTTTTAAACAGGGCCTGGATGGTTTCTGTTGAGAAAATGATTTTTATCATTTATTCACCCTCATGAACACAAAACCACTGATACATTTCTCAAAATATATTCTTTTGTGTTCCACAAAAGAAAGAGTCATATACAGGTTTTAAACAACACGTGGGAGAATACATAATGACAGAATTTTATTTTTGCTTAAACAATCCCTTTAAGGTAAAAACTACCACCATCCATCAGAGGGCGCTCTAGGTAGTGAAAACACTCTCACCTTGATCTCTGCTACAAACAGAAAGCAATCTGAAGGTTATTGCTCCACAAGCGGCTGCAAAGAAGCAGGGACAGTAATCTCTGACCGAATAATGAGACCCCATCACCTCTATACTGAACAAAACCCCTAAAAAATAAGATAAAGATATAAGTGAGGCAAAAACTGATGGACTGATGGCATTATATGACATGCTTCTTCATAGTGCTGAAAGAGACCAAGGTGTTTACATCAACTGACCACTGATTGGAGCCCCAAAACAGCTTGCCACGCCCACTGCTGATGCCACAACCAGCATTTCTCCTTTCGATATGTTCTGCCAGACAGAGATGAAAAAAATCATTAGCATAAGTAATATACAATTTCCATCCTGTCCTCAGATTGCTGCATGGTTTACGTGTACCTGCTTTCCGCCACGACAGGAAACATGCAGGCGATTCATGAACGCACCCACCATAGTGGATAAGTGGACAAAGGGACCCTATTGAGATGACACGTTTTATTGCAAAAGGTCAATATATTCAGAATGTCAGTTTACCCATTCTGCTCATAAAGCCATACAGCCCTCATTTGCGTATAAAACAGGTCCTTACCACTTTGCCGAGAAACACAGTGCTGCCTGAGGCGAGCGTGCAGGTCAATCCAACCACTTTAGCAAACAAATTGGAAAGGGACAGGTAATCTGGCATGTCCATCCCTAAGAGAATAGCTCTCACCTCAGGAACACCAGAACCTGAGGGATTGGGAGCGAGACATGAATGTCCCAACTCGAATTGAACAAACAGCACTTTGTGTGCAAATCATGTTTGTGTTTTCTCATATTTTTGTGAAAACTTTTAGATTAGACTTGGTCAGTCCAATTAACTTGTGCCTTCCATAGGCCATTTGCTCTAAATTGAATTTTCTGTTATCAACTATCATGTCATTCAAAGCTATAACTATATTTAAAAATGATGTTTGGTCAGAATTTAAACACTCCTTTCCACAATTCTTCCTATATTGGTTTAAACAGGAAATCAATGGAACAGAGATGTGGTAAATGCATGACAATCTAAACTGGACTGATTTAAAGGGACGGTTCACCCATAAATGAAAATTCTGTCATCATTTATTCACTCTCCCTCCTGTCTTTTCAAACCAGTATGACTTTCTTTGTTCTGCAGAACACAAAAGAAGATATTTTGAAGAATGTTGGTAACCAAACAACAATGGTACCCATTCACTTCTATACGAACACAAAACCAATGCAGGTCAATGGGTACCGTAGTTGTTTGGTTACCAACAATCTTCTTTTGTGTTTTGCAGAAGAAGGAAAGTCTACAGGTTTAAAATAACAAAGGGGGGGGGGGGGAA
>NC_079909.1:20024445-20028668 GCF_024868665.1 Triplophysa rosa
CTCTGTCGAGTCCAAGTTGGTCGCTTAGCTCTCTCCATTTAGAAAACGCCACGCCGATATTAATCCTTGTTTTATTTCTTCGTTTGTCCATAAGCCTGCTTGCCTCATTTGGCCTACGTTTACGCTTTTTTGGGGTTTCCTTTACTCGCCAAAGCGTAATCGTGATCCATAATAACAGAACAACAGATGCTGCGTCCCAGATGCTGTATAACCACTTCCGCATTTGCGTGTTGCCGTAGTTTCTACAACTGGAAACTGAGGGTAGTGCGGAGCACCGGATATTAAGGCCCAATCCCAATTCTACCCCTTACCCCTACACTTTCCCATACCCCTCCGTTTGGCGCGTTCATGTGAAGGGGTAGGGGTGTCTCAATTCTCTTTTGGTTGGAGGGGTAGGGGTAAGGGGAAGGGCCAGATAGCCCTTCAAACGAAGATTTTTCGGGACCTCACTTCAAACTAAGGGCTAAGAGAAATTTCCAACATGGCTGCTCACTCGAGCAAGCAGACCCAAATGTAAGTAATTTTTGCCATTAATACGGATTTTGATGACAATTTTTCTATTTATGTATGTTACATTCAATCTTGTGTTTGTATTTACGGTAATGTTCTTTTAATGTTTGCAAAAAATGGCTAATGTTTGCTAGCGGACAGCACTGATTGCACGATATTAGAAAATATATTTTTGTCATATACCCGGTGCATCGGCGCATGTCCTCTGACGTAACGTTAGAAGCTAGAAATGACGTATGATGACGTATACCAGTGTAGTAGGGGTGTCCCATTTCTTAGCGGAAAATTTGTAACCCTTTCCCTTGCCACTTTGTTTCAAGAGCCAAGGGGCGAGGGGTAGGCGAGGGGTAGGCGAAGGGGTAGAAAATAGAATTGGGATTGGGCCTAAATCACTGATATGCGACAAATACAAGGGAGACAAAGGACGGGCCATTATTTTAAATAGGAATTTCTCTGGATTGGCACATTCTAGGGAACTTTTTGGATAATGTAAGTACACAACTGCATGAAATATATCACACTGTGCAAGTGATTTTTGGATATTTCATAACAAAATTCATCCATATTGTGGCTTTATTGTCATCCTCCAGTGTTTTGTGGCTCTTTTTAAAGGTATCGATTTAGGCACCGGTACCGTTTGAAAAGTATCGATTTGGCACCGGTATCGAAAAAACCCCAAACGATACACAACCCTATTTATAAGTACTAATAAACAGCCAATATTCTAATAAGCAACTAGTTAACAGTGAGAATTGTTCCCTATAATAAAGTGTTACCAAAAATTCTTAACATTTATTCACCATCACATCATTCAAAACCTGCATATGACTATCTCTCTTAGCAACACAAAAGAAGATATTTTGAGAAATGTCTCAGTGGTTTTGTGTTCATACAATGGAAGTCCATATGAGCCAATGCTGAAGGGTTACCAACCTTCTTCAAAATATCCTACGTGTTCCACAGATGAAAGTCATACAGGTTTGGAATGACATGAAGGATATTTTATTTTTAGGCGAACTACCCCTTTAAAGGGATATTTCACCCCTGAATCAAAATTTCCCCATGTTTTATTCACCCTCAAGGCATCCTAAACTATTATGACTTTCTTCTGGAAGAACATTGCAGTCGTTGTTATAATCCCAAGTATCATTTTACTTGAGGGTGAGTAAAACATGGGGAAATTTTGATTCAGGGGTGAAATATCCCTTTAACCAATTCATTAAAATGTGTTTAAATTGTTTCCACAAGAATTTACAGAGAGAGATTTTGTATTTTTCTACAAGAAATGAAACTATGCTGGTCCTCCAACTGCCTAGGCAATAGTTCACACCATCACATTTCTTTACAGAAATATATACAGTCAAACCCAAAATTAACTAGTGGGTGCAAGACACTGTAGTGAGGATGGCAAAATAAAGTAAACTGTGACATATTATACACAAAAATTCTTCATACAGTGGAGTACCAGTAAAAGTGATAAAAATTTGAGACCAAATTATTCAGACACTTTGACCTGACCAGGTTTTGCTTAAGTGATTTATCTTTAACTGTTAATGCAATTTACTTAAATTCAACAGCTGACACATATTCAACCTAATCCATTACATACCTTTCTATCAAAGTTATCTGACATTATCAAGATACATTTGTTCTGACACAGTTTAACCATGAGTTCTTGTAATATTTTATTACCATTTTCTGAACTATAGCTAATAAATAATGTGAGAAATGTTGAAAGTGTCTGAATAAATTTTGGTTTGACTGTACATTATATATCAAACAAAAACTAACACAAAGCTCAATGAAGATTTAATTCCATTAAAGACACTATTCACCCAAAAATAAACATACCTTTATGTTTTCAACATTTCTTTGTTCTTTTGAACACAAAAGAAGATGTGTTGAAGAAGGTGTGAAACCAAATAGTTCTGGGGCACCTTTTTCCTACTACGGTAGTCAACAATGCCCCAGAATCATTTGGTTACATTCTTCCAAATATCTTTCTTTGTGTTCAGCAGTGGGGAACAACCTGAGAGTAAGTAAATGTTGTCAGAATTTTCATTTTTGGGAGAACTATTCCTTTAATTATAATATAAAGAGACGGTTATTTCTTTATTATTTAATCTAAAATAATATTTATCAGCTTTGACTTTCTGTATCAAGCTACATGACACAGGACAGTTTTGTGTCAGTATAGCATGGTTTCTTTTTATTATTTCCCACAAAAATGTCTGTTGCTTCTGTTTAGTAGTGCTTTTCGCAATGAGAAACCTTTGCAAGCCAACCTTTAAAAAGCTTGACCTACAATAAACTTTATCACCCAGATATCAGGAGATTGCGCGTGTGTTTACCTTGTAAAAGTCTTCCTGCGAGCGGCTTCGGGATTTGGTGAAGTCATTCCTGAAGCGGTCTCTGGGTTGGGCATTGAATGGCAGTCCAGATGGTGGAGGGGGGGCTGTGGTCTTCAGCACACCAATGGGAGTATAAAGAGGCTGCGGGGGAATGCGTACTGCTTTCCCCCAACCCAACTTCATTTCAAAACCCATTATCGTCTTACCTGCAAAACAAGGAGACAAGAGCTCAAAGCACCGAAGCATACAGAGGTCGTGACATAAAAGTACCATTTAAGTCAGGGTTTTTCCTGCATAGAAAAATTGGAGACTCAGTCAAATTTCGTGCCGCCTCAGTCTCTGGCCAAAATGATGTCGGGTCAGTGTCTTAAATAAAAAAACGGCGTTCATTACACCACAACGGAGGCGCTTGTTTCGTTATCAGCACCAGTGAGGCGCTGAAGTATAGGAGCTGAATAAATAAATTATCTTTTTTGAAAGTATCGATTTAGGCACCGGTACCGTTTGAAAAGTATCGATTTGGCACCGGTATCGAAAAACCCCAAACGATACACAACCCTATTTATAAGTACTAATAAACAGCCAATATTCTAATAAGCAACTAGTTAACAGATTAAAAGAATGTAAAAGCAATGCATCAGTCATACAGCCGCTATGGCTCTGCGGTGTGTCACATGATAAGCAGTGCCGCGTCGCCATGGAAATGTTAAAGTAATAGGCTGCCTTCTTAACGGTCACCTTGGAAAAGCTAGTCAAACACTCTAACTAGTCACTGTAGCTTGTCAAACACTGAAACGGGTGTCAGGTGTAGCCAAGCTTCAGGAATATGGTTTCTGAAGGCAGAAAAAGTGAAAAGCACTCTGGAGACAAATACAAACAAAATTTTTGGTCTTAAGTGGTGCTTTTTATTTTGTTCTTTTTTCTGTTAATTATTAAGAGTTTCAGAAAACATTGTTTGGTCTTATAAGATAAATTAAAAAATGCACTGAAAAGTTATAGATGTTTTTTTCATAGATTAAAAATAGCTTTAAAAATATGCAAACTGGCAATACTACGTAAAGGGGTTCAAAACATCTCCCTTGCTATTGGTTTCGACTATTTATATAAAGTGTCTGTTAAAGGAATATGACTTGGCCTGAAAAAAGAATCAGTCAGAAGAATTTTTTTCACTTTAATCCATGCATTTCTCAAAATATCTTCTTTTGTGTTGCTAAGAGAGATAGTCATATGCAGGTTTTGAATGATGTGATGGTGAATAAATGATAAGAATTCTTGGTAACACTTTAATATAGGGAACAATTCTCACTGTTAACTAGTTGCTTATTAGAATATTGGCTGTTTATTAGTACTTATAAATAGGGT
>NC_079909.1:20029928-20043671 GCF_024868665.1 Triplophysa rosa
GCATGTAGTTACATGGACTCAGTGCGATGCGCCATTGATTATTGTCACACACAACAAGCACCACCACGACAAACGCACTACACACAAACACACAGCTCTGTCTAATGCACATATTATTATTATTATTCTACATATATGTCGCACTGTTGTTGTTGTTAATGTTAATGTTAATGCGTTAATGTCGAGCCCTGCTTTAACAGACATTTTATCTAAATAGTCAAAACCAATAGCGTTTTAAAGGGAGATGTTTTGAACCCCTTTACGTCGTATTGACAGTATTTTAAAAGCTATTTTTAATCTATGAAAAAATTATACTTATCTAGACAAACAATCAACCATCTATAACTTTTTAGTGCATTTTTTTATTTATCTTATAAGACCAAACAATGTTTTCTGAAACTCTTAATAAGTAACAGAAAAAAAGAACAAAATAAAAGCATCACTTAAAAGAAAGGCGGGGTAACCGATTTCCCAATTTAGAGGCTGTGTCCACCGAGGCGTTTACGCCTGCGGCCAACGTGTTTTTCAATTGTTTCCTATGGAAAAGCCGCGCTTTTAACAAAAGCCATCAGCTGACGGTTTTTTTTCGCGCTCTGCGCTGGTGCTATGCATTTTTTTAAACGCTCAGTGCCGGCGTTCGACCAGGCGCCCTGAGTTGAAAAATTTTCAACTTTGGGCAGAACGCTGCGCCTGCAGCGGGAGTTTTCAGCCGAGCTCCTGCCGTTTTCAGTCGCGTAAATGTGCCTCGGTGGACACAGCCCCTTACCGTTAAAAACAATTGAAAAAACACGCCGGCCGCAAGCGTGAACGCCTCGGTGGACACACGGCTTAAATGCACCCCGGTGGACACAGCCCCTTAGACAAGTCGGGCCGAGTACCAAAACAACCTTGTAGCCAATCAGCAGTAAGATGCACAGTGCGGACATTAGCCGAGCGCTGACGAAAGCAAAAGATGGGGGTAGGGGTGTGTTTGTTTAGGTGATTTGAACATCAACAACGGCTAAGAGAAATACGACACCCCGCCTTTATGACCATTTTTTTTTGTATTTGTCTCCAGAGTGCTTTTCACTCTTTCTGCCTTTTGACTGTGAAACCATATTCCTGAAGCTTGGATACACCTGACACCCGTTTCAGTGTTTGACTAGCTACAGTGACTAGTTACAGTGTTTGACTAGCTACAATGACTAGTTACAGTGTTTGATTAGCTTGTCCAAGCCGACCGTTAAGAAGGTAGCCTATCACTTTAACATTTCAATGGCGACGCGGCACTGCGTATCATGTGACACACCGCAGAGCCACAGCAGCTGAATGACTGATGCATTGCTTTTGCATAATTTTTCTTTTTTACTCAAAAAAATTCACAAACTGTTAACTATGTCATGAAATATATAACATTCCGATTGTCAGATATGTGCATGTGAATGTGTTCTGTTGTTTAAACACGTTTATAATGATCGCATTAGTTGAGCTATAAACAGGTGCCGCCATGTTTGTTTCTGCCGTGGTCTGAGATCTGTCAGATTTACATCACGTGAATTCATCCACTTCTCTTAAAAACACGTAAGTGCCTGGTGAACTGGTAGAAGAATTGAGTGATCTTAACAATTGCTTACATTGCAGATACTGTGTGTTGGACTTTTAAGGCAGTCCTGCATGTTCAGAAATTTGAAGAGACAATTTGCTCAAAAGTAATATAAGGTTTTATTATCAGATGTGAAAAGTAACAAAGCTTTGGGTTGTCAGACGACCTCCAAAAAGCCAACAACAACCCAGATCATTTCCTGACATCCATATTTATACAGTATGTAACGTCGTTCGATCTTCAAGGGGTGTTCCCTCCCTTCAGGGTGGGGCACAGTTGCTTAGTCAATCTCTATCTGCCACGTCCTTCTGACTCCGTTATCTCCTTCACCAGTTTCTGTAAAACATCATCTATGCAACACATGTTTTGCAACGTGTGTTGCTAATAAAGAGGAAGTGTCGTCTAGAGACAGTTTCATATCGCAAGACACATGTAAAAATACTTTCAGTAAAAAACACTCAATCATCTAATACTTTGATTATGCAGCGTTGCTTCTTAATCCTATGGTTCAATAAAACACATCAAAACTCATGATTATACTTAAAACATATGCAATGGATTAATTCATAACTCTGTGTGTGTATTAGTTGGTTAGACTCGTCAAAACTATCTGTGATGATTCTGCAAGTACACACAGTTCCTCTCCTGCGGTTAAGCCAGCTTCCTGTTTTTCTGTTGCAAGCAGTCTAATATTAAACAGAAATTTTCACTGAGCAACACAGCAAACACATTTAAACAAACACAATGCAATGATTATTAATGAAATTCACTTATTGATTATATAGTAATTCCTTCATACTCATATTCTGAATAATATTTCCACAACATTAGTCAGTCCCAATCAGTCCGAGGCATTAACTGGCTGATAAAATTATGAATTGACTAACGTCTCTTAAATAAATTAATAAAAATCACACAACTACATGTTAAAGGGGGTATATGGAGGAAGTGATGTGTTTTGGTGTGTTACTTAGTTGCCATGGCAGTATTAGACACGTAAGAATTGCACAAATGGAAAGATTGGGAAAAAAGGATGCATGCTTCTAAATAGCGATGCTCAACCAGACTTGCGCTGAAACGGCCTCGTGTAACTCACAGCCGCGGGAATTACGTAACTTTCGTAACATGATTTGACTAAGACCGCCCAAATCTACAGTGTAGTTAAGGTGGGCGTAATTGTAAATCTCATTGTATCGCCTGTCAGTACAATTGCTTTGGAACCTGATGTTCCAAATGGTAGTAGAGGCGTTACATTTCGTGAAATAGGGCTGTGCCGATAAACGATATCATATCGAATCGCGATAGAATGTATTTCAAAAACGATGATAAGCTATTGGCATTTTGACTCGATATGGATTAATCTTACAGTCTAACAGAACGCAGAAATAAACGCAACAACAGTCAGTCAGCGTGCAGCTTTTATCATGCGCGTCAAAGTACAAAGTCCATTTCATACTGCACTTGGCAAAGAAAACTCGACATGAGGAGGAAAACATGACTGGAAGCGGAAACAAAGGTGAAACTAACCTCGAGTTGTCATCACGCGGTTTATCAAGTGTCTTATTTTTTTTCGCAATCGCCGGTTAAACAAAACAAACTTGAGGCGCAATTGCAAGCGAGTTACTTCGAAACTCAAGCACAAACGTTTTTATATCCATCGTTAACATATCTGCTAACATGAGCTGGTGCATATGAAACAAACCAGCGCTGCCCTGTACAGATCAGAGATGTAATGAAGTGAGTTTGTGTGCACATTAAAATATTGAACCTTGTATGTAAGATGCTTGCATGATTAAAGAAATGTACTACAGTTTATGTGAGATGTCTTTTTGAAAGACTAAGGTTCACTGAATGCATTGAATGAATCCCACTACTCGAGCAAGACATTATTGCAGCGTTATGTATGTGCGCAGGTGCTGAGCCAATAGCGTTCGAATGTACACAGTAACGGAGCCCTTTCATTGGTTGAATGTACTGAATGAACACTCCCTTTACTTAACGAGTCAATTGAGTCAAAATGAGACTGAATGAACTGGTACATGTTGTTTATGGCCTAATATCCTCTGTGTTGCAACAGTGCATTAATTTAATTGAATTTTAACTGGTTAAAGGTTAACTTTTGTTAATAAACTGTATTTAAAAAGATTCTTTTAAATACAGTTTTTTAATTAAATATATATCGAAATAAATATCGTTATCGATCAATATAGAAAAAAACTATCGAGTTTACTTTTTTGCCATATCGCCCAGCCCTAATTTTAGGTTTGCAATCAACATGGTGCATAGCTGAGAATTCAATGCTTTCAGACCAATCAGCGTACGTCACGATGTGTAAACTAGCCAGTTTGCAAGCGCAATCAAAGGTCAATATTCTGAAAATCTCAATCATAACTTACTTATTATCACTTTAAAGCCCAAATCCAGATTGGATATCAATTTGAAGTAGAAACATTTGAACATAGTGTCATGATACATGAATTCGTCATATGAATCAGAATCAGAAGAGCTTTATTGCCAAGTGTGCTTGCACACACAAGGAATTTTCTTTGGTGTTGGAAGCTTCTAGTACAGACATTCAACACAATGACAATACAATATAATACGATTTACAGTCTAAAAGATTCTAAAATATGCATATATAAAATAAAGACTATTTTACAGAAATTGACAGAAAAAAACTAAGTTTGTTTCTTTCACCCATTTTAAACTCTTCAGCTTTTATTTATTTTTGCTAGATAACAAAGCACCGATTCAAAATCCAAGGGAGAAGAAGAATAGTCGTCCTCTTTCCATGCGAAGATTCACAAGTTAAAAAGTTCACAACTTCGAGTGAAGGCATATGAATCCTTTTGCCACAAGTTCGTTCACTGTTCCATCAATAGGGGTTCACTCGGTGATATAATTCACAGTTCAGTTCACTCACAAGAGAGAAATGTTATTCTGCGTACAAAAGTGTAGTACAGAATGACGTAAACAGTGTACATNAGTGACTAGTTACAGTGTTTGACTAGCTACAGTGACTAGTTACAGTGTTTGACTAGCTACAGTGACTAGTTACAGTGTTTGACTAGCTACAGTGTTTGACAATGACTAGTTTCAGTGTTTGACTAGCTACAGTGATTAGTTTCAGTGTTTGACTAGCTACAGTGATTAGTTTCAGTGTTTGACTAGCTACAGTGACTAGTTACAGTGTTTGACTAGCTTGTGCAAGCCGACCGTTAAGAAGGTAGCCTATCACTTTAACATTTCCGTGGCGACGCGGCACTGCGTATCATGTGACACACCGCAGAGCCACAGCAGCTGTATGACTGATGCATTGCTTTTACATCATTTTTCTTTTTTACTCAAAAAAATTCACAAACTGTTAACTATGTCATGAAATATCTGACATTCTGATTTTCAAATATGTGCATGTGAATGTGTTCTGTTGTTTAAACACTTGTATAATGATCGCGTTAGTTGAGCTATAAACGGGCGCCGCCATGTTTGTTTCTGCCGCGGTCTGAGATCTGTCGCATTTACATCACGTGAATTCATCCACTTCTCTTAAAAACACAAACGTAAGTAGCCTGGTGAACTGGTAGAAGAATTGAGTGATCTTAACAATTGCTTAAATTGCAGATACTGTGTCTGATCTGAATAAAACATCCGTCAAACTACATTTGAGGAGACTTCCATAGACATCAGTGTGTATTATGTAATCTCTAAATGTATTTTGTGCTTGTAGGCACGTGTATATGTCTGAAGGCTAAATTAAACATTATGTGGTTGAAAGCACTGCGTAGTTGTGATATGTGACAGGATTGAGCGCTGAATGTTATAATCACACCGGTGTGATCGCACGCATCAAAGGGTTAACATCATTATTAAAAGTGAATTTAAGACATTAAGGACAGGCTGGAACCCTGCAATTGACGGAAATCCGTCGTAGACTCGCTGCAATTAACGGAAATCCGTCGTAGACTCGCTGCAATGAACGGAAATCCGTCGTCGACTCGCTGCAATGAACGGAAATCCGTCGTAGCGACGGAGAACTTTAATCCATGCGATAAACGATATCATATCGAATCGCGATAGAATGTATTTCAAAAACGATGATAAGCTATTGCCATTTTGACTCGATGGATTAATCTTACAGTCTAATAGAACGCAGAAATAAACGCAACAACAGTCAGTCAGCGTGCAGCTTTTATCATGCGCGTCAAAGTACAAAGTCCATTTCATACTGCACTTGGCAAAGAAAACTCGACATGAGGAGGAAAACATTACTGGAAGCGGAAACAAAGGTGAAACTAACCTCGAGTTGTCATCACGCGGTTTATCAAGTGTCTTATTTTTTTCGCAATCGCCGGTTAAACAAAACAAACTTGAGGCGCAATTGCAAGCGAGTTACTTCGAAACTCAAGCACAAACGTTTTTATATCCATCGTTAACATATCTGCTAACATGATCTGGTGCTTATGAAACAAACCAGCGTTGCCCTGTACAGATAAGAGATGTAATGAAGTGAGTTTGTGTGCACATTAAAGTATTGAACCTTGTATGTAAGATGCTTGCATGATTAAAGAAATGTACTATAGTTTATGTGAGATGTCTTTTTGAAAGACTAAGGTTCACTGAATGCATTGAATGCATTGAATGAATCCCACTACTCGAGCAAGACATTATTGCAGCGTTATGTATGTGCTCAGGTGCTGAGCCAATAGCGTTCGAATGTACACAGTAACGGAGCCCTTTCATTGGTTGAATGTACTGAATGAACACTCCCTTTACTTAACGAGTCAATTGAGTCAAAATGAGACTGAATGAACTGGTACATGTTGTTTATGGCCTAATATCCTCTGTGTTGCAACAGTGCATTAATTTAATTGAATTTTAACTGGATAAAGGTTAACTTTTGTTAATAAACTGTATTTAAAATAGATTCTTTTAAATACAGTTTTTTAATTAAATATATATCGAAATAAATATCGTTATCGATCAATATAGAAAAAAACTATCGAGTTTACTTTTTTGCCATATCGCCCAGCCCTATCTCATCATAGTTTTATTATTATAATATGAGCAGTTTAGAGAATTTTATAAAAATGAAGTTGTGAAAATACCCTGAAGATATCAACAGATTAATTTAACACATTTATCTTCTAGGTCATACAGTATGAATGCAGTATTTAAAAAAAATGACAACATGTATAACAAATAAATATTCGTTTTGTCCGTGCAATTAGGGCTGTCACGATTATGAAATTTGATTGACGATTAATTGTCTAATAAATCATTGCGATTATGGCGATTAATTGTCTGTTTTAGGGCTTTGGCGATTATGACGTTTAATTGTCTGTTTTTGAGCTTTGACATTTAATTCTCATACATTTTTGATTCAGCGATTGAAACGACCATATTGTTCTGAATACAAGACTATGTTTTTTTCTTGGAAAACATCGGAAAAAATTGGGTCATCATATATTTAAGGTTTAGGATTTTACCTGTCAATAATACAACCACCAAATACTTGTAAATGAAGTAAATTGATCAGGTGTGAATTAAAGCCACCATTAAAATGCTATCGGTCATAGAAAAGCTTCTAGTCAGTTTTTTCCTCACTTGCAAGACTACAGTAAAATTTTACTCGTGTGTTAATGAAATTTTGGTAGACTGGTTTTCACACTGAGATTTGCTTAAATAATATTAAATTGTACTGCAGGTACATTGTATATGTTTTAGTCTTTTTTTTAAGTGATTGTGTTGTGGTGGTACATTTGACAAGTATTACCATGCTTTAGTAACAATATATACACTAAAATATGTAATATGCAGATACACTACAGCTCCCCCTAGTGTCTTCTATAGAGATGTGCGATAATTGCGATGATCCGAAATCATCGCGATGAGGTCAAACAATCGCGATGAGACGATTATTTAATAATCGTGACAGCCCTACTGGCTAGACATCCTTTTAACTTGCTAGCTAATGTAATTTACAAATATGCAGTAATGTTTGTTAATGTGGTTGCCGGTGAAACAGTATAAAGCACTTTTTGCTAAGCAACATTACAGTAAACTTTTTAACACAGAGCAAACAGAAAAAAACTAAGTTTGTTTCTTTCACCCATTTTAAACTCTTCAGCTTTTATTTATTTTTGCTAGATAACAAAGCACCGATTCAAAATCCAAGGGAGAAGAAGAATAGTCGTCCTCTTTCCATGCGAAGATTCACAAGTTAAAAAGTTCACAACTTCGAGTGAAGGCATATGAATCCTTTTGCCACAAGTTCGTTCACTGTTCCATCAATAGGGGTTCACTCGGTGATATAATTCACAGTTCAGTTCACTCACAAGAGAGAAATGTTATTCTGCGTACAAAAGTGTAGTACAGAATGACGTAAACAGTGTACATCACCACTCTGTTGGGACGAGACGCTGCATGATCCCATTGAATGCAGATATCGTCTTTCTCATAATCCCCAGCGATTGCTCGAGATCCTGACGACGAAGCTCGACCACGAGCCACAATCCCAGCTGACGAAGGCCGCATTGAGACGACGAACGACACAGCCATCCGAAAATCAACACTCTCTTCAACGACACACATAGCGTTTTAAGTTCGTTTGATCAAATAAAACAAAAACTGGATGAAACGCAAAATAAACACGGAAGTAATTGACTCCAGTCACGTTAGCGTTAGCAGGCGCTTTTCACAGCCTCGCTCGCGTTCATATACAGCGCAAAACTCACTCCGTCGCATATAACAACGCCAAGAGTTAACGGGATCGGACACTTAATCGAAACAGCAGACGGCACAAATGCGAATCGCGGGTCTAACGCTACTTTCCAGCGGTATGAACAACCCGAAGATCACAGAAACTTCAGCGAGCACACTCTCTCTCTCACCTTGATGCTAACGTGCGCACAAAATGGCGGCGCCCTTGGCAAAGACCAAAATAAAAGTCTCGTAAGAAACAATTATTGTAGATTCCCCTACAATTATACACATTATTGCCCTGAACGGCAATACGATCATAATGAATCTATTCTTCGTAGTATTTTTGAAAACAATCTCTGTAGTATTTTTGCAAACAATCTCACAATAACCTATTTTGACATTATAACGTCAAATGTGGAGGAGTCTGGAGACTGAATGAGCTTGAAGTTTCGTAAATATATCCCAGCAAACACAGAACGTTCCCATATGGTTCCCATTTGGTTAATTTTTTGGGAACCAAGAAAGAACGTTCTAAAAACGTTCCCTACGGGTTATTTTTTATGTAACCAAAAGAGAACCTGTAGAGAACGTTCCCTGCAAGTTATTTATTTTGGTTTATTTTAATAACCTGCAGGTTACGTTCTCTACAGGTTCTCTTTAGGTTATAAAAATTAAACCTAAAATACCCCGCGAGGAACATTCGGTAATTAGGTTTATTAACAACTCTGTGGCTACAGCATTAAAGCATAACACTATGACTTTTTGTAAGCTGCTTTGAAATTGTGTAGTTATAATAAAAAGCTTTACCATCATGGGTTGATACAGGAATTCAATATTAATGCAATTAATGAAAATAAATTATGCAATTTGAAATAAAACTATGGCCACAGTACAGTAAAATTAAAGCCAGCTATGGATGTGACTTTGATGTGCACACATTATCCCACACACATATAAAGTGTTTGCACAGCTTTAAGATTTGAATGTTGTTCAATTGAATTCACTGTAACTGTGAACCGTTGTTACACAAGACTTGAGAAATATATCACATTACCGTTTTCAGACAGTAGGGGGCGCTCATACACAATGTTTGTTTGAGCATGTACCAGTTTTCTGGAAAGCCTCCAACACTGAATTCAGGAAGCAAACTGAATCATCAGGCAATGTGTAGTATTGAATCCGTTTCAAACGGTTACATGCACTATAAATAGGATAGGTTTCTTTTTAACCAATAATTGAGTAAGTTACAGTGCTGAATCAAATTCCTTTAAATCAAATGATTGTAACATGAGTGGAATAAAATGTAACAGTACATACATAGTAGCAAATACTGGCCTGTCTCTGTAATGCACAGTGGGGACCAAACAATATACTGTATAATATCCATTTGTATGATGTACACAGAGTGACGTCCAGACAGCATGAATTTCTGGACAACAGAATAGTTGAATAGCCATGTCACAGGAAAAGAGGCAGAACATTTCTGTATTCTCCTCACTGAAAAAAAAACATTAGGCAGTCAGGCAAGACATATGGGAAAACACCCGTCTGTGTCTCGTGTCTGCGTCTCGTGTCTCGTGTCTGTGTCTCGTGTCTGTGTCTCGTGTCTCCTGTCTCCTGTCTGTGTCTCCTGTCTGTGTCTCGTGTCTGTGTCTCATGTCTGTGTCTGTGTCTGTGTCTCATGTCTGTGTCTGTGTCTCGTGTCTGTGTCTCCTGTCTGTGTCTCGTGTCTGTGTCTCATGTCTGTGTCTGTGTCTCGTGTCTGTGTCTCGTGTCTGTGTTGGACTTTGGAGTGGATTCAGCTAATATACATTCATACGCTGATGACACAGTTATATACACAGCAGCATCTTCTGTAAACCAAGCATTAATGAACTTACAAAATGTATTTCATGTAACTCAACGCTCACTGTTACAGATGAAGTTGGTTTTAAACTCGTACTAACTATAAGGAACCAGATGTGGTCATCTCAATTCTAGATGGTACCCATATTGTAAGAGTTGGCTCCTATAAATATTTAGCTAT
The DNA here is from genome assembly GCF_024868665.1 of Triplophysa rosa. NCBI lineage: Eukaryota > Metazoa > Chordata > Actinopteri > Cypriniformes > Nemacheilidae > Triplophysa > Triplophysa rosa. The sequence continues at coordinate 20,040,239 of NC_079909.1, forward strand.
ATGGATGGACGAGAAATTGGCTTTTAATGTCCAGATTGATAATTTGTTGAGAAAACTCAAAGCAAAACTGAGGTTTCTTTATCGTTTGAAAAGCTGCTTTAATTGAGGCAAGAAAGAAGTGAATAGAGAGTACACTTTTGTCTAGAATTGTGTGATGGGGGAGGCGGGATGAGTGCCGTGAGAGAACGAAGGGAGGCCGGTGGTGCGAGTGATAATGAGTGTCAGCTGTGCATTACACCGGTCTCGCATCTCTCACGGAGGAGCTCCGGAAGCATAAGAGGAGGAGCGACAGGAAGGCATGACGAGAGAGGACCAGGCCTGGACATTATGTGTTTTAGTTATGTTTGTGTAGCCTTTTACATTGGTTGTTTGTTTATTTTAATAAAAAGTTTATTTAATGTTCGCCGGTTCCTGCCTCCTTCCTCTTTTTATACGAACATTGTTACACATTGATTATGGGGACATTGTTTATATGCATGCAGCCTCTTCTGTATTAAGGAAATTGGATATCGTCTACCATGCGGCATTACCTGTTTCAAGTTCATCTTTACATTTTAGGAGGAAAGTTTTTATATATATATAGTTATTACTAAGGCACTTCTGGGCAAATTACCTTCTTATATTTCTAATCTTTTAACCTTGTACACAAATAGTTATTGCACCAGATCTCAATTGTATCTACACTTAAAAGTTCCAAAAGTGTCCTCAGAATTTGGTAAATGTGCTTTTTCATTCCATGCAAAGTGTACTTAAATTGGAGTCCTTACCATCATTATGCACTTTTAAATGTATTTTGCATTCTGTTTTAAAAGATTCCTGTAAGTGTCTTTCTTGATTTACTTGTTATTAGTTTTTGGTACTGAGTATGCATCTTTGTTTTGTGTGAAACTTTGTGTGCCGCTGTCTTGACCAGGTCTCCCTGGAAGAGGAAACTGTGAAGTCTCAATAGGATTTTGTATCCTGGTTAAATAAAATACAAAAAATGTAACACTGACACTTTCTCCCCCTAAACTAGCTAAGCAAAAAACTCTTTCACAAATGAAAGAATTTTATATCAATGCAGAAACTATAATACTGTAATAATAAAAGTTAATATTTCAATAAAATAATAGGTAATTTTGTATTAACAGACAGTCATAGTTTTTTTAGTCTGGTGGCAGAATCATGACTGACCCACGTGTTAAGTGAGAGAAAGACATGGCATTGTTTAGGTATTGGCATGCCATGTGCTTTCTCGTGTCTGGTCTTTGGCCCCGCCCCTCTCGTTCCTCGTATAGCTTTCCTCCTGTGTCTCATTACCCACACCTGCCCATTGTTATCCTCCTTTGTTAGTCTCCCTATATATTGCCCTTGTGTCCTCTGTCTTGTGCTGAATCATTTTGTGCCAACACTAGGTGAGAGTCGTGTCTACCGTACCTTGTGCTCGTTCCCTGTCATTGGTTTGTCTTGTTGTGTTGTTAATTGTGGAGTCAAGCTTTTGGTTTTCTTTTTTATGCACCATCGTGGGCTGGGAAGTATTTATTATCAGTTTTGTTAGTACAGTCGTGTCTTGCTTGCTCCATCGTGGGTCTTTGCTTTGTTTTTGATTTAATAAATCTTGTGTTAACCCCTTCACTACTGCTGCCTACAATTGGGTTCTTCCCTCACAAACGTCACCGTTTATTTTAGATATATTTTGAATAATGTAGAAAAAGCAAACATCATTCTTCCCAAGATCTTTGTGTTTATCAGGACAAAGACATCTACACAGGTTTAAAACGACTTGAGTGAGTAAATGACAACATTCTGTTTTTTTAAGACTCTTTAACATGCTCTGTGGATTCCTGCATTTTAACAGCGACCGTGTTGGACAGCATGTTACTGAGGAATTCTGGGAAGGGGACAGTGTGCAGTAGGATGGACAGCAGTGGCAGCACCGCACCTGTGATTTCAGAGGACATGTTATCGTGTCACTGTTACAATCAATGTCCTGAAGACTCCATCAAGAACACCTGCAGGTACAACACACGCCCACACACACTTCCCCTCAAAGATGTATCAGACGGATGGAGTATGGATGAGATGTGGGTGAGACTGGAGTGAGGGAAAAACATAAATCAGAGTACAGATATTATGAACATGCATGACGTCAAAGGTCAGTGTTGTTCATGTTGTAATTGATGATGACATCCACATAGGACGGACGGTTACTGCTTCTCTATGGTAGAGCAAGAGGGAAGACAAAGCTCCGGTCATTGCTTTCGGCTGTCTGTCGTCTGTGGGTCTCACACGCACGCACGCACGCACGCACGCACGCACGCACGCACGCACGCACGCACGCACACACACACACAGTCGTAATGTTTTTATACTGTACAAACTGTATATTCTATCCCCTAACCCAACTCCTAAACCTAAAGATCATAGAACACTTTTTGCATTTTTAGATTTTTAATAAGTTTGTTCTGTACAATTAGCTTTTTTGCCCATGGGGACCTCAATTTTGGTCCCCACGGTGACACGAGTCCCCATGTGTTGGTGTGTATTCATGTTTAGGTCCCCACCAGGATGCACACGCGTGCGCGCACACACACACTTTACTGCAACCCACCAATGTCAATTTGTCTGTTTCAGTCATAAGAAGAATCCTATCATGAAAAGAATGAAGAGAGGGGTCACCATGGAGAAGTTGTGGGAGCTGGAGGCCATCAACCCTGCCATCCCCACGGTGACCCTAAAGAATGAGCTACAGGGCAATTCAGGTAGGTGGTAGGTTGTCAATAAAAAGTGTGTGTATACTCCTCAACTACTCTCCCATGACATAATAAATCTGAAGTGTTGTTTTCCCAGGAAACCCCACCGCTCCTGAGACCCTTACCCCCAGCTTCAGCTCAAACAGCTTGTACACCCACCCTTCACCTGCCACCAGCCATCCCATGATGTCAGCCTCTAACACCCCTTCCTTCAGCCCCTCTGTCACTCCTTCACCTACCACCCCTACCATTAGCACTCCTGGCAGTCCCTTCCCTCCCACCCCTTCCTTTAAGCCCCCTCCCATCTGCCCTCCCACTCCTGCCTCTACAGCCTGTGCCAACGGGGAACGCTTATTCAGTCCCTCTTATTTAGTGAGGATGAACTGGACCTGCTGGAGAACCTGGGTAAGTCTTAAGCAGTCACTGTAATCTTAGTGAGTCTACAATGTTCATTCCAAGGCTGAAAACTAAACCAATACTTTGTTTTACCACAGACATTCCCACTATCAGCCTTTCAGAGGAAGAGGTCATTCGTGGTGCAATGAGTAGGTGTTCAATTGCTGATTTTTCCACAATAGAAGCATCAAAAACACAATTTAACCAACTCTTCCTCTTTCTTTCAGATGACCCTCTGACATAGATGACATAAAAGATCTGTTTTAGTATGTTAATGAATTTGTAGTACTTTTGTTAGTTCTGTT
>NC_079909.1:20044940-20062424 GCF_024868665.1 Triplophysa rosa
ACACCTTGATTCCATTGAAGAGAGCACCCAGCCATACCTGCTTGCAGTTGGGACGAAGAAAAGCAGCATTCAGGGATACTACATAATTCTTGACAAGAAAGCCATACCATGCAAGTCAGTGAGTGGTCTTGGTGCCTTTGATGAACTGTTCAAAGCCCACTTTGTGTTTGGTGCATCTTACAGTAAAGTGCTTCACAACATGTACACCTTCACACAAACAACCGTTTATGAGATTGACATTGGCAAGGTGAAAGAGAGTCCAAGAGTTGCTGATTTCCGAGCCAGATTCATGCATTAAGTGAAAATTATTTGCTTTGTTTGTTGTTGCTGCCTGGAGAATACAAATGTGCTTGTTCGACATCTTAAGTTAGTTCACGGTCTGTTTTCTGGCAAATCACTTCGTCTAAAATGTGGTCAGGCAGGATGCTGTTTAGAATTTGGTTCATTTTCAGGATTCCGCAAACATTTGCGCAGAGTCCATGAAGAAAACAAAGTTCCAATACATGTTAAAGAGAGTACTGTTGTTCATCAAACATATGTTGGGCTTTCAAGTAATACTGATGTGGCTACATGTTCAAATGCTAGTTCTTTGCCAATATCTAGCAAAAACACCACCGATTTGTGTGCATCGGCAATAGCACAATTGCAAGCTGCAGGTGTCAGTCAGAATACTATGAATACTTTTGTTATGTCTATGGAAGAAATAGTTCAGGACATCCAGGACCAAGTAAAAGAGACAGCCCTAAATTGCTTATCTTCTCAAAACACAGACATTAAAAGTGCAATTGAACAATCATTTAAAGAAATAGAAAACCCTTTTGCCTTACTTAATTCGATATCTAAACGCAACTCATATTTTACAAAAAAGTGGGGAATTGTCCAGCCTGTGGAGAAAGTACTTGGACTCAGATTTGACAGCAGGAAAAATAGAACTACTGGATTATATGAGCAAGTTGTGGTGACTGACAAATTTGCCTATGTCCCCATTCTTCAAACCTTACAGAATATTTTAATGCACCCCAAGACCTCATACAGGTTTAAGTCAGGTACACCTAATAAAGATGGTATTTACTCTGATATCGAAGATGGGCTATACATAAAGAGTCACCCCCTATTTTCCACTGAAAAAAATGCACTTCAGATTCAATTGTATTACGATGATTTTGAAACTGCCAATCCATTGGGGTCAAAAAAGGGAATTCACAAATTAGGTGGTATATATTTTACTTTGAGAAATTACCCACCACAATTTAATTCGTCTTTAGCAAACATACATTTATGTGCACTTTTTCATGCTCTGGACATCAAAACGCATTGATTCAATGCCATTTTAGAACCTGTTGTCAATGACATTAAAGTTCTTGAGACCAAAGGAATAGAAGGACCCAGCGGTTATGTGCGTGGCAGCATTGTGCAAATAACTGGAGATAATCTTGGTTTACATTGCCTTTTTGGATTTGTCGAATCTTTTAGAGCTCGGTATAACTGTAGGTTTTGCCTCACAGAAAGGGAAGATTATCAAACTGTGTTCTGTGAAGATGAGCCAAGTGTAACCTTTCGCACTAAAGAAACACATTTTCGACACTGTGAAGCTATACAATCAGACCCAACGCTACCTCATGTGTGTGGTGTGAAGCGCCCATGTTTGCTTAACACTCTGCAGTACTTCAATATATCAGACAATTTTTCTGTTGACATAATGCATGATGTTTTAGAGGGCTTTGCACAGTTTGAATTAAAACTTGTTTTATGTTATGTACAAGCCAGTTTTTTGACAACAAAAGAGTTGGATGGCAGATTGCATTCATTTAATTATGGGTACATGGAGAGGAGAAATCGGCCTCCTGCTGTAAAACTAAATGACGAGAGCAATGATTTGGGCATAAACGCAATACAATGTTGGTGTCTACTCCGGAATGTGCCACTAATATTCGGTGACGTTGTGCCCCAAGATGATGAACACTGGCAGCTACTCCTACTTTTACTGCAAATTGTAAACATTATATTTTCTCCTGTTTTAACTGAGGGCCTTACTGTTTATTTGAAGCACTTAATTGCTGAACATCACAGGCTTTTCAAGTGCTTATTTCCAGACAAGAACCTCCTGCCCAAGCATCATTTAATGACTCATTACCCCCGCTGTATACGAAATATTGGGCCTATTGTTCACATGTGGTCCATGCGATATGAGTCCAAACACAATTTCTTTAAGACACAACAATAATGTTTTAAGAACATCACTCAGACACTTGCAAAAAAACATCAGAATAGCATGGCACATGCCTGGGAGGACTTCAACCATGACAGAATAGTGCTTGGACCAGGAAAGACTGTCTATGACTTAAGTGAAAGTGTTCAAATTGCATCAAAGTTAAACGTTCCACCTCAAACTGACGTTCTAAAATGGGTGAAGTTTAATGGAACTGAATATCGTTCTGATTTAATTATTTGTGGTGAAGTAGACATTGATTTGCCAGTGTTTTATAAAATCCAAGATGTTGTTAGAAATGAATTTGTGGTACTGGTTGCATTGCAGCTCAAAACTGTTTGCTTTGATGATCATCTTTATGCCTACAGAATTGATCCAAAATGTAGTGATTCTTTGAAAGTGATCAATACCGCTGAACTGATGTATTATAAACCTTTTGATCTGCAGATGTCCTATGGGTCTGATAATTTCTTTTGGTTTGTTGTACCATACTGCAGTCTTGTCAAAATGTGATTGTCATAGATTTTATTGCAAAACGGATGATTTCATGTCTTTTATTAATGATTTTATATCTGTGCAATACTCTGAATGTGACAAGTTGACCTGTACACATGGCATGTTTTAAAGTAGCCACTTTGTCCATTTGTTAAATAAATATCTGAATGTTTACATCTGTCTAAAGAATCTTTATTTTGGGTTTAATCATGTACACCTGAAAAAGGTGTAAAATATATTTTACACCAAAAACAACACTATTAATAACACTTTGAGAGTAAACTTAAGGAGTAGAAACAACACCGAAGGTGTTATTTACCCCATAGTGTTAAACTTGTACAACAATAACGAGTGTAATGCTATACACTCGAAGTGTCATTTTTTAACACTTAATGGTGCTGTATTAACACTCTCAATCCTACACTACGAATAGTGTTCTTTTTACTCTTGATAGAGTGGGACCATATGTGCTCCTAAAAAGTGTTAAAATCAACTCTTTAAGTGTTAATTTTTTTACAAACAGCATGCTTTTGATCAATGTTGATTTATCTCAACTGAATATGCGTCCTCATCCTCAAATGAGTACTCCAAGAACGGTTCCAATCCACAACCGAGCAGATGTCTGAATGTGTTGTTGCTCTGCCCGTTATTATTACGGATCCATCAGGAGTCACTGAAAGCTGTTGAATGATCAAAATCTCACTGTTATTGTGTTAAGAAATGAAGTTTTAGGAGTTTTGTTCTCTAGCAGATGGTTTGACTGACAAAGAGAAGCAGACTTGTGTTTTATATTATATTTGGCTTGAAAGATAACATACAGCATACTGTGCACACGATGCATTTCCAAACTGTAATAATGAAGTGATTTTAGGGTGAAAAGATGAATCTAATCTCTTCATCAGCGAGCAGTTTGTTCCAAGCATCATGGAGATGTTGAACATTAAGAGCTCATGATTCTCCACATATTGATTTGTCACACAGGTCTGAAGATCTGGTCATCCTCGATCTGAAGTATGAGAAAGTGCGCAAAGTATTGAAGCATGTGATGGAAGATATTGAAAGGTAAGTAGACACTTAATACACACAATGATCGGTCTGTTTGCTTTTATTTCTTCACGTTTCAGTCGTACGTGTTTGACCGTATTAATACTAACTCTGATCACAGTGACCTTCAGGATAAATCAGTGGCTTTAGAAGCAAACAAAGGCGTCCCATCAAAGCAGAAGAAGATTTCAAAATTAATCGCTAGCGACACCGAGAGACTGAAAAAGCTGCAGCGGAAGATGGAGAAAGAAAAGGAAAAGGAGAGAGAAAACACGGTAAGTGTGCACACAAGTGCTGCTCTAAAACTCCTGGGCTGGCTTTGATTTTACATCATGTTGTTTTTCTCTTGTCTCACAGATGATGCTTGAGAAGGTTACTACCAAGTTGACAAACCTAAGAGATACCTTGGAGAGTCTTGAAAAGAGTAAGTAGGGGATCATCGGCGAGATTAGGGAGTCATGTCTAGGGCCTTTGTCTTGAAATGATTTGATCAAGGTTTGCTAAAAGCTGCAGACTGACTTCATGAATAAGACATCTCAATGAAATCTCATTCTCGTCCACAGGAAGCAAAAAACTACATTCATGGCTGGACACAGAGCTTTTGACTGTTTGAACGTATTCATAAAACATCTTAAAGCTAGAAGGAGCACCTAAATGGCTGATTTAAGAGAAACACTCAAAAATACTGAACCCTTAGTGAAAAGATCAAATGTTTTGTGAATACGGTACCTAAGTATTTGTTAGGTAAGGTGAGTATGTATTAGGTAATTTCAGTTTCAGAGATTGACTGTGAGTGCGTGTTGTGATGAATTCTGTGGATGAGCTAGTTTAGCTGTTTTATCTGGTTACTAGTAGTTACTTGGTTACCTGTCCTGTAGTTTAGTCATTTACTAGGTTTGCTAAGGTGTTTTATTTTGTTGCTAGGCGTTGTAGTAGTTAAGTTGTGTAGTAGGTGTTGCTAAGGTAGAAATGGGCTCAGCCCTAACGGTGACAAAAAAAGATTCTTTCTCAAGAAAAACCAGTAAAATATAGTCCTTTATTGGGCCTACGTACTTCTTCACCCAGTTACAAAGGCACGTTTAATAACCACACAATCCATGAATTAGGCTATTTGACGTTACATTTATGAATGCTAATGAAAATTCTAATAAAGTCCCCTAAACTGGAAGTAAATACACTTCGTTTCATTCATGTTTGATGTTCTGCTGCAGTATTTGTATTTGAAAGCAGGTTTGAAGTTCCTTATACGTTTTATTATTCCTCCTGTCAAATATCAATACTGCACAGAGCCGTGGTGACTGGTGTGGTATATGGCAGCGTACACGTGACTTTAAGATAGTTTCTGTACACTTGCATCATTGTATGTGAGGAAGGTGGAAGACTGCAATAGATAGCGGCCCTGGGTGCAGATAGTTAAGATAGCAGTCATGAATTGAGAGAGCCTGCATATAATAAACTGGCTAATCAGACACAGCTCAAGTGTAATGCATTTGGATACTATAACTTCCATTTTTGCAAATACTAGATTACTTTAGATAGAGGTAAAACTGTGAAATATCCCTTTAAAAGATGCTTGAATAAAGCTCCCTGCACACATTTAGTCATAAAAATACCATGTATTTGAATGAGAATCCTCTGACCAGCCATGTACACGCATGCACAAACGCACCACGTACGCATCACATGGCTAATGACAACGAGAGTACAATGTCTGCCAAGTCAGCAATAATTTGCTTTGCATATTTTAATTACAGAGAATTTCTGTGCACTGTGCGAATGCACATACTGTAAAACAGCAATAACCGGCAGGCACAACATCCAATGTGTCCCGACAATGTGGACAGAAAACAGAGACAGGCATGTATTGCAAACTTATATGTTTACAGAGGGGAAAATCTGTGACATATGTATTATTTGCAAACAAAATATTTTTTGACTTCTCAGAGAAATGAAATGTAAATGTAGAATGTTAAATGTATTATTAAAATGTATATACAGGGTTTGAAACCTGCAAAGCCGGCTAAAAATTCAATGTGGCAGGTAAAGATTTAGAATTACTATATAATAAGGGAATTAATTTTCAATTTAACAATACAAACACGTGTAAATAAATGAATCACTTTAATAAATAAACATTTAAAATATGTAAATACATATATTTTTATGTTTTAAAACAATGACAAAAACTGAATGTTGTATGGTGGCTGAAACGCAGTAGACTTTAGTAATTGCTACATTTCATGTCAATCCATGTTCATTTTGACCAGGAATGTTATCACTTTAATTCAGCACATGCTATACCAGAAAAATATTATTATACTTTATACAGTATATATTTTATAGAGTGTTGGAATTGTGTCAAAGCTCTTGGGGGGTCCCATAACCAGACCTTAAAAAATTGCTATCGATCTTACTGTTATTTTTCTATTTGGCATTGTACGTTTTTTTAAACAAAAACAAATTTCTTAAGATTTAGCCTGTTTTATGTCTGTCTTGCTGAAAGTTCGCTTTTTGCAAAATCTCAAATTTATTGATAACAGTAAGATTAACATTTTTTTTTCAAAATGTATGATAGCATTTTTCTTACCAATTCAGATTTTCCTTTATTTATTTATTTTCTTGTCCTTTGATTCTTGTTCTTTAGAATCAATTAGAATCTTCATTACTGTAATGGAGTGCTGTTCCTTTTTTTGGAATATTAATACAACAATTCATTGGAAGGAGTGAGGGCGAGGACGCGTCAAAGTCAATAGTGGCTGTCTGTACAGTACTGCCAAACCAGCCAGTCAGAAACATATGAGCGTTTTAAACATGATTCATCTCTTGATAATGTAGATCAAGTATTTGTAAATAATTCATATCAACCAATGCAGAATAAGAACAACAAATGTAATTCCTTTGACGAGAGGGCTACCCTTCTGCTTTCACCCAAAGTCTGCTGGTGTTTAAATAAGATCGCGCTAGTAAATGCGTCCGAAGCTGGAAACATAAGCAGAACCAGGGGTGTGGCCAGACAAGATGTCATGATTCAAGGTTTCATTTGTCACATACACTTTGTAACATAGAAAATAGAAAATATGTAGAAAATATTTACAAAAGAAATTAACAATAACAATGTATTTACATACATTACAATTAAAATGCATTTACCTTATTATTTGTTTAGTAAACATTTAAGTTCAAAAGCATAATAAGGTAAATGAATAAATACATTTTGAAGTAAAAATGAAACTCAACAGTAAATAAATGAATGTATTTACATGGGCTACTACTAATGCAAGTAACTGCTGCATAATATAAGAACATTAAACCGCTTATAATCCTTTTGCTCAGAAGTTTATTTATTGTTGAGTTTTATATTTTACATTTAAAATACATTTACCTTATTATTTGTTTATTAAACATTTAAATGAACATTTAAGTTTAGCGCCACCACTTTTACAAATATAAATATATTCAACTTTATTTTAAAACATATTTGAAACTGAAATGACTGAAACCCCTCCCCATTCCAGACCCTCCCTCTCAGGTATGTGGGCGTGACTTTCAGGTAGACATAAATGAGGGGACCCAGATGGCCAGTTACCCACTTTCTGCTTGTCTTCAAGAGCATCCAACTCGAATTTCTTTTGCTGCAGTATCTGGATTTTGATTTTGTTAAACCGTCTTCAAGAATGGCTTCTCAAAGGTAAGTTGACACGATTTGTATAGCATGTTTGTCTTGTTTTACAGCACAAATAACTAAAAGCCTTGATTTAAATAAGAGTTTAAAATGGGTGAATTAAATCAACTTTTTAGTTTTTCTTGTAAATATAAAGATTTGTCAACGCTTAATGTTCATTTATCTTTGAACAAACTACTGCCAGTAATACTGTAATTTCTACAGAAATGTTTAACAGTGTAGGCATGGGCAGTTTTGTATTATTTTAATTTATTTATTTAAGAGTAATTATTTTTACAAGAAACTGTACTCTGACTCAAGCTTTCACATGGCTGAGAGCCATCAGGCCTTATGGCCCAGAGCCATTAATGCAAATCTCCAGAGCCATTAATGGCTGATCTAATTATGACTGACCAATGTCTCCATTCACATGAACATTAATGATTATCTAGCAGCAGCTGCAGCTTCATTTACACCTTTGCATGTATACAAACCATCTCACAAAAAAAGATTTGAATCAAGTGGTCTTTTGTTTTCTAGTTCCAACGTGCACCACAGGCACTACCTTGTGGGCCCAAAGTGCAAGAAGACCCAGGCCACCCTGTCGGTTCACCTGCGAAGGGTGTGCATGAAAGATGCCACACCGAAGGTCATCACTGAGGTGGTGGAGAAGGCCAAAGCCAATTCTCTGGAGATTTTGCGATCTGGCATAGTCTTCAGTTATGGCCACTTGGCCAAGATCATGCTGGACGCCAGTCCCATCGACAGGTTGGTGAAGCAAAAACTTGTTGTCTGGCTTTTCTTTGTGTGATTTCCAGTAAATTTGTGAATTTAGCTTTGTTTGAATTCTCTCTAAAAGGATGATCGAGGAATTGGAACGTCGGCACATTGTGGTGACTAATATTCCTCCAGCAATGGCAAGTGCTTCAATGCCTTCCACCGGCATGACCCCACAACCAGCCATCGTCAATAGAACGATAGAACATACATTTCATGAAAGCGATTCATGTCTTGTGAGACACGGAACAGCCGCGCTGGACGATGAAAGAAAAAACCTCCAGAGAACTTTCCAGGCTGAATGCTCTCAGGCCTGATCTGCGTGTAGTACAACTGAAACCATTGTGGAAATGACACAGAGAGTTATTAAATACACAACACTTGTGAAACCTACAGCTTCCTCGTCTCATGTAAAGGCAATCTGCATGCTGGAAGTGTTATCAGTCAGCATGCCGATCACAACCCTGCCTGTATGCTGGATTCTCTTCGCCCACTCTGCATCCTTGGAAACACAGAAAAGATTTCATTTTATAGTGCATATGAAACATGAAAACATATCACATGTACAAACTGATCGCAATGTACAAAACAGATGCTCTCGCTGTCAAGCTTTTAAGGTTGTCAAATTAAATGATAGTTAAACGGCAGTTTGCTTTATACAGTGTTGGAATTGTGTCAAAGCTCTTGGGGGTCCCATAACCAGACCTTAAAAAAATGCTATCGATCTTACTGTTATTTTTCTATTTGGCATTGTACGTTTTTTTTTCAAATTTTTTTTTTTTTAAGATTTAGCCTGTTTGATGTCTGTCTTGCTGAAAGTTCGCTTTTTGTAAAATCTCTTAAATTTATTGATAACAGTAAGATTAACAATTTTTTCAAAATGTATGATAGCATTTTTCTTACCAATTCAGATTTTCCTTTATTTATTTATTTTCTTGTCCTTTGATTGTCCTTTGATTTTCTTGTCCTTGACAACAAAACCATATTTTCCACTATCTATACCACTTTTCTATGCAGACTCAGCAGATGTAAAAGCCGTTCAGATGATGTGAACTCCTGCAACTGCTACCGAGTTAATCCAATTTAAGAAATGTTATTGAAACGGACAGTCCTCCAGACACTTTCCTCAGTATCCCATGCAGTGAACACTAATGGGTATAAAACACTTTATTTTGTGGGAGGAAAACACCATCTCATTGCAATTAACCATTAAAAAAGATAATTCATAAAAAAGAACTTAAAGTTTTATTTTACTTTATATTTTATCAAAATATACAACTTCAGTTTACAACTGCTTCAAAATGTAATACATATCTCTTAAAGTAATCGGTCTGTGCATCGTTTGAAGTGTTCCTGACATTTTAATAAGGTTTTAACATTTGTCATAATCTTTAAGCAGCGGTAAAAAAACTATGGACGTAACTGCGTCTTTTGATGTAACAACCAGCCAATAGTAGCGCTGCTGATCACTAGTTCTTCTATCGATATATGCTGCCTTTCCAATTAAATCCAGATATACTAATCGTACACAAGAGGTGCGTTCGAAGAACTGAATTATCCAGATCATGATTAGTGGGATTAGGTCATCTCGGATGTTTCATTTGATCTTGGATGTAGTAAGCGATGTACGAAGAACGGGCCCCAGATCAGCCAATTTAAACTTGCATTGCAACACCACTGTTGTCGCACGACGTAGAAAAACAACACAAAGTGCATGTCGAGCTTTGGAAAGAAACTACTTTGTGTGGCATGTAATTCCGAAAATAGAATTCATTGGTGAGATGGCTGAGGACTATGGTGGTCCAAGGAGGGAGTTTTTCAGGTACATTTTTGTAATAACCACAAAAGAACAAACTCACACTTAGTTATTTTATTTTAACAGGCACTAAAAAAATTTCATGCTTACAAGTACGGTGTGTCACCTTGCTGTTTCAGTTAAAATATCACATGTAGTAGTTAAAAAAAATTCACTTGGAGTATTTGAAGGCCAACAAGGCAACTTGTTTTTTACGTATGATCAGCGTGCTTATAGCCAAAACAAATACTACACGGCAGGCAAGCTTGTTGCATGGTCAATCATGCACAATGGTCCTGGACTTAGATGTTTCAATTCCGAACGGTTCAAGCTTATGTGTGGTCAGATACCAGACTTGTCTAAATTTGATACCGAGGCACTTCCTGACCCAGAAGTTCGGGTTAAACTGACTAATGTAAAAGTTCCAATTTTATTATAACTAGTTATATATAATAAGTGCACATTTGGCTGGACATTCAATCATACATGACGTTTTTGGAGTTTTTAAATTTTGGGGAAAAGCATGTTTGTGTCAAGATTTTGTCACTTTTGTGAGGTAGGTTTTACATTTAATGCCATACCACATCTATAGTACTGATAAATGTGTTTCCTCAGCTTAAAAAAATGCACCGGTGATGCAGACTTCAGTAACATTAAGGCTGATCTAGGGGATTGGATTTCAGAATGTGGAGTCCCAAGCATTTTTTCTGCCACTCTTCAACACATGCCTTCAGTATTTGCACAGGTTGTGACACACTGTATCTACCACAGGTAGAGTGTGTTTTCATTTGTCTCTACTTGGACCAACATTTGTAATTAACATGCTTTAAAAATACTTTTACATCACTCATTTACCTTTTGTGGAAAATTTTATTTATTTATTATTATTAATTTTATTTACAACGAGTTCCTGCATAAGCGCTGGGTCGGTCTTACCCTCGTGGAGCTCTCTCAACGCCTTGGCCTGGCAGGAGCCATAGCGTGGAGAGAGGAGGCAGCTAAGTCCGCGGGAATGTAAGCTCTCGACACCAGAGATGCCGAGACCCCACATGCTTTGGACGGGAGTCTAGGTCGAGCCCCCAGGTGGCCGCCATCTGCGGGCACGAGTGCACCGCGGCGGCACACTCCACCTGGGGGACATCGATGTATAATCTAGCTGTCTCACCCTCGAGGGAAGAGAGGGTGACAGAACTTTGTCTGACGTGAACGTGCCGGAAAGGGGGCGTTCCAGGTCTTACTAATTTCCTCATGCACTTCCGGTAAACACGGCACTGGGGGCGGGCGCGGCTTGGAGCCACGCTCAAACCCGAGGCGCCATGTAGCCAGCCGCGAGTGCTGGGAGAGGCAGTGCGGGCACTGCAACCCAACGCTCACGGCGGCCCGGGAAAGCATGGCTGACATTTCAACGTGCGCTTCTTCCTGGGCTCGACCCCCCCGAGGGAGGGAGCCCGAGGAATCGTCGGAGTCGGATGGCAGTACGTCACCCCCCGATGCTGCAAGAGACATATCATCACGCATCGTGTCCAAATACGTGGTTGAGGAACAAGACGGTGGGACTGTCTCCTGGGGAACGGTCAGACGAGGTGCGAACGGTCTGTGAGCCAGTGGCTGGCGGATTATCGCTCACAGTAATCCTCATATCACCCTCGCTGCTTGACGCAGGGGACGGCAGGGCCGTAGTCCTGCCGTCACGGAACGGGGAGCAGACGAGGTGGTGGCTGAGTCCCGTGGGAACACAGCCACCCGTGACGCAACGTCTGAATCGTCAACTGCCCGCAGTGCGAGCAGGACGTATCCACAACGTCTGCCCCAGTGTACTGGAAGCAGGCATTGTGTCCGTCCCCCTCCTCGATGAGTGTGTTGCACCCATGAGAACAGCGGGACATGCCACGCTAGAGAAATTTGCTCTTTTAGAGAAAAAAACTCGAACACTTCTGGCACTGCCGAGACACCCAGGGGAAGTCGCTGCAGGAAGGGACAGTCCACGTCGTAAGATTCCAGCAGTAATTCGGCGTAGAGTTTGAAGTCTCGAACTCGATCAGTGTGAAGGCTCCGAAGAACAAAAGGTGAATGAATGAGGCACGTCGTCTCCCTTTTATACCCGGATATCCGGGGGCGGAGTCCGGCATGCAAATTTCATTCGCCAATTTCATTGGCCTTTTCTAAACTAGTCAAAAGTTGATAGGTTCTCAAGAGCGAACCCCATCTGTCGGCTCGACACAACGTTGAGAGACCGACAGAAAGGGAAACATTGTTACTGCAAAACAATATATGATTCTTGTCAAACAGTGTAAGATGCTTTAACTTTAACCACTTTTTGGACTACAGAGGTGGATCACATGACGTTGTCATATTTTTACTTTAGTAATATCTTCAGTCTAAAGATTAAATAATACAAACACGCACAATCCATGTTCACTGAGCACAGATGGCACAGCCCAATAAATCAAGACCAGCCCATCATATTTATAAACAGTTACCATTTGCTTTCCATTAAGATGAATGGAATAACGCAGGCATGACAGTTATGAACAGCCGACTATGCAACACCTAATGCGAATAGTGATGATAGAGAGTCTCTGGGTTAAATAAGTATAAATACTGATCTGATTAAAGATCAAGGAGCAAGCTGTTCTAATGGCCTGCACTTGTTCAAACGATCAAACTTGATCCGTCACTGGTGATCAAGAAGATGTAATGAAATAAATCATCAACTTACCTTGTCATATTTGATAAAAGCTAAATAAAAAGAGAATGGTGATTTTGTATGAAGTAGCAAGTTCGCTTTGTACCAACATTGAATTAACATAGAACCAAACTGCTTCCGGTTCACGTTACATGTCAGAATAAAGGTAATCAATAATAGTAACATAGATAAAATGTTTATTTATTTTTATGTCAATAAAACATATGCATACACATACATATATATTTTACATATTAGTTTCTTTTGTAATTACTTAATATAGGTACTGCGTGAGGATACAAAAATGACAAACAGCGAGACAACACTTTACGACCTACTGCTTTGCGACTGTTTTCCTGGTTGCCTAGCAGCAGAGCGAAGGGGACCCAAGATGGCTAGGCTGGTTTATTATCAATAAGGTTTTTGAATGCTTTATTTCTGTGTATGTTTTTATGTCTTATTTTATTTATCAATACAAAACTATATATTATTTTAATGTTACTTTGCGGCTGTAATAGTCCCACACTGCGTACGGTGGGCTGTAATGCGTCTATGTGTGAATGAAGTGAACAAGAATAATACATAACAAATATTTACTTTGTATGTAAAATATTGCACCATACTTTATGATGGGAAACACCCCTGTGACTTCTAAAAGGTTTTGGGGTTTAGTTCACAGCAGGTCTCTTTGACACAAGAGCAGAAAGATGCCTGCACCCACAGACTGGAAGCTCCTCATGGGAGTTGATCCTGAAGATCTTGGATATGTTAATAAGAAAATCTGTGATATGATTTTGAAGGTATGTGTTGTCATTTTTAAAAGCGAAACAACATATTGCAGTTTTGAGTGAAATTGATGAGGCAGATACTATATTGTGTGTGATGAAGTCGGCAGAGAAAACATGATTTTTAGCTTTTGATAAACATTGACAAAGGTATTTAAATGGATTGTTAAAGAAATTCTAGTCTAGCTGAATCCATTGTAAGATTTGTATACAATTTAAGCACCTCCAGTGCCTGATTATATATATATATATATATATATATTATATATGCTTATATTTGGGATAAACTATGGCAATATGTGGGGTAAAAAGATTTCTTGGGTGAATTTATCATACAGTCATGCTTGTGTTTTTCTTGTAGGTCAAATCACGGGACCTGAAAGCGCAGGAGTCAGAGAAAGTGATTCAGCTCTTTAGAATCTCACAAGCCCTCTTGAGGGTAAAGTCTGCCTCTTTCACAAACAATATCTAAAAATGAACCTTCAAAACATTAATTCCTGCCACATGCATTAGTAAATGATTTAAATGTAATATTAGTTCCTGTTTATATACAAGTATTTAATTTATAGTGATTCATTGATAATAGATAGGTAGACCACTGTTCCTTTGTTAAATAGCTCTTTTATATTTTGTTCACTCTCAGTGAAACTGGATGAAATTAAATGTGCGTATGAGGTTGTCGACAATGCAGGTGCTGATCAAGCAAGAATATAGGTATGTACTGTCAATTCTACTTTTGGTCCTAAAACAACTAAATTTGCATTTCAGGTATGCTTGCAATGCAGCAAAAACAACAAATAAATAAAAATAAAAAACAGATTTATATTTATATAGCACCTTTCTTAGACTCAAGGTTAATACATGAATAAATAAAATATACATTTTGTAAATCTAGGAACATTAACTGAGGATCCCCGAATATGGTTCACATTCCATTAGACTTGGCATGCGTCTAAATTAACAATCTTCATTTATTAACTTCCGCTGAATTTATGTAGGCTATGATTGGTGTATTTCCAGTTCTTTTTGTCAAAACGTCATACAACATTTGCTCTCCTCCAAGTTGATATAAAAAAAAATTGCCTTTCAGTTTCAGTGTCTTTCATACAGTGTCTTTCATCTCTTTTCGTTCAGTTCAATTTATTAGCTTTGAAAAAGCTATGCGAAATATGAAATGCTGTCCTCGAAATGGACATTTAGAATTGTTAAACTTCAAAACGGCGGCGCGCACTGGATGAAAAGCTTTGTATCTACAACTCGCAGGTATTCGAGTTCGCTTCTTAACACCAAGAGCCGCACACTGAAACAGAACAGAGCGAGACCTCAGCCTATGTGTCGTGTCTCAACCTCGAATTGTCCAACCTGTCAGATTTTCCTACCGCAGGGCAAAATTTAGGATATAATCTAAACCACATCGACAAAATAAACAGGTAGAATGATTTTACAATGCAAAATACCCTGTAAAACAGTCCTACCAGTTTAAAATGAACACATTAAATAAATTTACATCGTAAATACCCTGTCAGATTATCATCATAAAAGAAACATGTATGATTAATTTACAGAACAATACCCTATAACTGTACTACCAGTACTAAATAAATATGTAGGCCTAGAATGATTTAACAACGAAAATACACAATCAGATTCCCGTAGCAGTATAAAATAAACAAGTATGATTTTATAGCGCAAGAAAATGACGTAACATTGATGTGCGCATGCCTGGTAGGATAATCTGACGGGTAGAATGACATTTCGGGACACTATCCCCTTCTAAACCCCTAAACCCCCCACTAAACATAGCAGCCCCCTCACTTTGTGCACCCTGGCGCCGACTCTGACACCTAGGCATGAGCGTAGAGTAGACGGTGGATGAGTCTCTAATCTTTTATTTTGTTATATTGTTGCATTCATTTTGTGTGTGTTATTAAAAAGTCAAAGAAGAATCTTGCTCTTTTTGTTATTTATTATGGTTAATCAAAAGCATGCATTATACCAGTCTGAACACATTTAAACACATTTTTCTTATTATTATTATGGTCATAGAGCTTTAATTTTTTCACCCACCATATTGTCGTTTTGATCTAAATCATCAGTATACATCCTCATCACATATTCATAATCAGAAGTAGTGGCCATACGATGGAGAAAGAAAACATAGGGGTGTAACGATACACTCAGCTCACGATTCGGTACATATCACGATGCTGAGTTCACGATACCATACACATCTCAATATTTTGATCAAAATTAAACTGAAATTCAAATAACATTTATTTCAAAATATTAACAATTTCAGTAACTTTTTTGTTGCACATACGACTTAATGGAGAATTTTCACATTTTAAGGCTTAACTGAAATTAGAATTAAGATCAGTGTCAATTTTGACAGCATACGCTAAATGATCTGCGCAGAACTCCGTAAATTCCGACAAACATCTTACAACAGAGGTGGCCAGATGCCACCATGTAGCTATGCCCCTGTGTATTACATTTCTTCAATCATGCAAATCACGTACTTGTTTTTTAGCATGTCATTGGATCTTTTAATATACAGTATGACTCACTTCATCGCTTCTTTGATCAGAACAGCGCTGGTTTCTTTTGGCTTTATGTTGCATATCACGTTATGCAGCAGCTCACGTTAGCGGATAAATGAACATTGGCATTTAAACACGTTTGTGCTCCCTTGTAATGAGTTTTAGGGTGACTCGCCTACAGTCATGCTTCAAGTCTGCTGTTTTAACGGCGATTGTGAAGGAAAATATGACTCTTTGTAAATCACTTGGAGACTCAGATTGTGTCTTGTGCTTCCCCTTCTTCCAGAGACTTCTGAGGGAGATGGGACGTTTGACACGAAGGCTTCGAAGCCTGTTTTACTCTATTGAAGCAGACTGGTTCGAAACTGTGTCGAGGCTTGTATCAAATGTATGTGATCACGTGACCGATGACATTTGAGGCTTCATACGTCACAATTAAACACCTGAAGCGATGTGACATTCAAATCTTTGCCGTGCCTTCATTCATTATAAGGAGACGCAAAATGCTCTTAATGCTAATCAGATAATCTAAATCCAGGGATGTCCTTATAATCAGTTCCACCATAAGAGGTATCCACTGAATTGCATATTGCAACATTTTAAACATTTTACCAGTAAAGTGACATTTCAAAATGTTGTAACACTTTCATGTGTGGACAATGATTCTCAGACTGAAGATACAGCTGGTATTGCGGAGTATTGCTTTTGTGTTAACTGGAATCAACAAGATGTGAATCAATAAAAAGTGCCTTCTATTATTGCAGCTGACAACTAGATGTCACTGGTAGGGTCTGTCTTTGAGGCTTTGAATCATTTTTGGTACAATCAGGAAAAAGCCTCAAAAGCTTCACAAGGCTTTATCTGCCCATTTCTAGTTGTGAGTGTTCTCGGAGACAGAGGAATAACTTATAAATTCTGTCTGTATAATGTTCTCTCAGAAGAACCAGTCATGTGCTATGAGGTGCCCTTATAAAGCTTCAATCTAATAGTGTTTGTATGAGACACAGCTGCTCTCCAATGTCCAGTTTAATGAGTAAATTGACGTGTGACGTCATCAGTTCTTCCTTCACCAATGAGAACACATGCGATCAGAGGGGTATTGCACAAAACCAAGATAAGGGATTAAGCCGGGATATGTTGGTTATCCTGGCTGAATTTAGCCTCAAGTCGGTTGCATGAAAGCAGCTCAAACTTAACCCGGCCAAGTTACTATGGTGATTTATTCTCTGCAGCTAGCCTGCTCCAGACCAGGCTAACAGCCAGGCTAAAATGAATCCTAGTGATTCACCTGTATTTCCACCGTCAATCCATGTCCATGGTCTTCCTAAGTATGTTGCATCATTTTAATTATCCTGTATTAAAATATTACATATATAGTCATTTCTCATTTCATTTAAATCTGTTGGCTGTTTGTAATTGCAACAGTCTTTTTATATTGATTCAAGTGGTAGTATTATTACTCAGGCCAAGTGTTATATTGCTATGCTAATGA